>NC_066891.1:14562088-14652548 GCF_022985175.1 Labeo rohita | reverse complement strand
GTTCTTGTATGTTCTTTGAAGCTAACATACCCCTTTTCTTGTACCTGTTCATTTGTTTTCTAATTTTTCTTGAATGAAACAGACTATCAGTTTTGCACAGCATTATCTTGTGAATGCATACATAATATCCTACTCCAACATCTCCAGGTAAGTAACATTTATTCAAATTTTAATGTCAATGTTTTGTACTGGTCCACAGCCTCACGACCCCAGTTTACAAACTGTCCCACAATGATTGTAATGGTTGGTCTGCCAGCCAGGGGAAAGACCTACATCTCCAAAAAGTTAACCCGATACCTAAACTGGATTGGAGTCCCAACTCAAGGTGAGTGTATGTGTTATAATGTTAATGATTAGCTCTTAGTGGCATGTATTTGGATTTGTGTTTATGTTTGTGGTATATATGTGTGCATATGTATAGCATATTAAATTATTTGCAGAATTTAGGAGATGAGATCGATAGATATATTTATTTATTTATTTATTTATTTATTTATTTATATATTTATATATTTATTTATTTATTTATTTATTTATTTATTTATTTATTTATATATATATAAAAATGCATATATATACTGTACACTACCAGTCAAAAGTTTTTGAACAGTAAGATTTTTAGCCAATGTTTTTTTTTTAAGAAGTCTCTTCAGCAAAAACAGTAAAATTTTAAAATAGTTTTACTATTTAATATAACTGTTTTCTATTTATATTTTAAAATACAATTTATTCCTGTGATTTCAAAGCTGAATTTTTATCATCATTACTCCAGTCAAGTGATCCTTCAGAAATTATTCTAATATTCTGATTTGCTGCTCAAAAAAACATTTATTATTATTATTATTATTATTTTGAAAACAGCGGAGTAGAAGAGTTTCAGGTTTCTTTGATAAATGGAAAGTTCAGAAGAACAGAATTGATCTGAAATAGAAATCTTTTGTAACAAATGTCTTATCACTTTTGATCAATTTAAAGCATCCTTGATAAATAAAAGTATTCATTTCTATAATTTCCTTCCACAAAAAAAAAAAAAAATAATGCTAATAAAAATTATACTGACTCCAAGCTTTTGAACCGTATAGTTCATAATGTTTCTTAATGATTCTTTTTCTGAGAAATGCTAACCATTGGATCTTTTTATTCATCAAAGAATCCTGAAAAAATTTACTCAACTGTTTTAAATAATTATAATAATAATAAGAAGAAGAAGAAGAAGAAGAAGAAGAGGAAATGTTTCTTGAACAGCAAATCAGCATATTAGAATGATTTCTTAAGGATCATGTGACGCTGAAGACTGGAGTAATGATGCTGAAAATTTAGCTTTGATCACAGGAATAAATTACGTTTTAAAATATTCCAAATAGAAAACCGTTATTTTAAATGGTAAAAATATTACAAAATTTTACTGTTTTTGCTGTACTTTTGATCAAATAAATGCTGGCTTGGTGAGCATAAGAGACTTCTTTAAAACATGAAAAATCTTTCGGTTCAAAAACTTTTGACTGGTAGTTTATATGCACATATTTATATACAAATATTTGCTATATGTAATATGTGTCAGCATCATTTAATATTAAATAAAAATATGAATAAATATCTGCTAACAAACTGTTTGTTTTATTTTATTATTAATTTTTTTGTTTGTTTGTTTTTGCTTTTTTGCTCATTTTTTACAGTCTTTAATTTGGGTCAGTATCGAAGGGAGGCTGTGCAGACGTACAAGAACTATGAATTTTTTCGTCCAGACAATGAAGAGGCCATGAAAATCCGCAGGTACAATACATGTTATTTAATTATGAACCCTGTCTTGTATGCATATCTATTTATTATGCATAATTTCTTTAATACATATCTGTGTATTATGTGTTCAGAGCCTGCGCCTCACATGCTCTTAAGGACATTGCTAATTACTTCACTCACTAAGGAGCAGGGACAAGTTGCAGTGAGTCAAGAATGTAATGGATAATGGTTATTCTTGTCTGTCCAAGCTACGAATGAAAGAGATAGTTGACCCAAAAATGGAAATTGTCATTGATTACTCATCCTCATGTCGTTCCAAACCCGTAAGACCTTCGTTCATCTTCAGAATACAAATGAAGATATTTTTGATGAAATCCAAGAGCTCTCTGACCCTGTATGATACTCTTGTGAAGGTCGAAGTCTGACACGGAGGAGGCCTTAAGTCCTACCTTACTACCTTTCTGGCCCTTGAACGTGGTAGTATTGTTGCTGTCTATGCAGGGTCAGAAAACTCTCTTAGATTTAATAAAAAATATCTTAATTTGTGTTCAGAAGATAAATGAAGGTCTTGGTTTGGAACGACATGAGGGTGAGTAATTAATGACAGAATTTTCATTTTTGGGTCAACTATCCTTTTTAACATTTCAAACTTCTGTATAAAACTGTCTGACTTTACACCCAATACAGCTGAGAATTTACCAGCTTAGTCTGGGATTCTCATTCTTGAGCAGTCAATGAACCATTGAGGCAAATCAATCTCTGACAAATACACTTCACAGGTATTTGATGCCACCAATACCACGAGGGAGAGAAGAGGAGTCATCATCAGTTTTGCCAAGGAGAAGGGCTATAAGGCAGGTGCAGGGTTTTGCTTATTAATCAGTGCTTCACATCTTCTGTGCATTGTATTCAATGTGATGCGTGATGCATGGGATGTAACTCAAAGACTGTAGCTTTCCCAGTTATTTTATTAAAAATGATAATTGCTGTTAAAATGATAATTATGAACTACAAGTACTAGTTTTAGCACCATGTAGTTTATATAATAAATTATATTTTTGCTAGACCTTCTCCAGTCTGGATCTAATTCAGTGTGCAGTTAAAAATATGGTGTAATTTGATGTATCAATTAATGTAAAATATCTAAACCAGAGCTTTTCCCCTAGTGAATAAAAATGTGTCAGTCCTGAGACAAAGAAGTCAGTAAACTGTTTTAATGCAGTAACATAAACTGAATAATTTATTAGATTATCGATATAGAGATGTTGAGTTAATTCAGCATGCTTGGCTTAACATCACAACACTATACTACACTGCAAAATATTGGAAAAAAGTTTGTTAAAGGAAAGACTACAGCATTTTAAAAACGTTACGTTGTTGTCACACTGTAATATTTTGTAAAATTTATGTAGAATTAATCAACCAACCTTTTATATAAAATGCTTATGTTTAGGTGTTTTTCATTGAGTCGGTTTGTGATGACCCAGAAATCATTGAGGAAAATATAATGGTAAGATTCCATGTTAAACTTTTAATATTTAAAATGTTATGAAAATTGTATGAGATTTTATCATTATTTCTGTGTTTCTGACAGCAAGTAAAACTGAGCAGCCCAGATTATGAAAACTATGACAAAGAGGAAGCGCTGGTGGACTTTCTAAAACGTATTGATTGTTACAAAATGTCTTATGTCCCCCTGGACGAAGAAAAGGACAGGTACAGTTCTGCTTAAGTCTCAAATGTAATGTGTTACGTGTATCAGTTCCAACTGTTATGGACTTACCTCACACTGTAAAAAATGACAGTAAATTTAACGGTAAAAAAACGTAAAATGCTACAGTAAAAACCTTTTTTTTTAAATGGTTAATGGTAAAAGATGGTAAAATTTACAGTGAATGACATTCCCAGAATTCCCTGTTACTTTTTTTTTCTAATTTGATGTTTGTTTGTTTGTTTGTTTGTTTGTTTGTTTTTTGTTTAAATAACCCTTTCTTCTTAGTTTTTTCTTAGCAGATTTGTACTTTAGGGTTGTATGTTGCATCTAATGTTGTTAAATGAATGTTTATTGCATTATTTCAGTTTCATGTGTGTTACCATGAAGGTGTTTAGTGTTTGTGTAAATGACACTGTGCACCTTGTGTATATATATGTTAATATTTAAAAGCTGTTTGTGATGAGCTTTGGTTCATCATGTGACTTTCTCATCACCACCTGCTTTTGGTGGTTATCAGTGTATTACAAAGGTACAAAACAGATTTCAGTGCTTCAGTAGGTTGGTACATTAACATTATATCAGTTCATGAAATTACAGTATTTACCTGTAAATTTAAGTGAAAAAAGTTGCTACCATATTGCTTACAATTAAATTCTGGCAACCACCGATGCTGCTTTTTTTACCGTAATTTTACGGGGTTTTTTTTTTTTTGTGAAAATTTCAGTGAATTTACTTCCTCCGTTCTGCCTCTCCATGTGTTTTATAGGTACCTCTCCTTCATTAAGATCTTTAACGTGGGATCCAGGTACCTCGTGAACCGCGTCCAGGATCACATTCAGAGTCGTATAGTGTATTACCTCATGAACATCCACGTCACACCACGATCCATCTATCTGAGCCGCCACGGAGAAAGTGACCTCAACCTACTGGGAAGAATCGGTGGAGACTCAGGCCTCTCTTCACAGGGCCAAAAGGTGATTGAGATCATAAACTTAAAATAAAATCTTGATCAAAGTGGATCAGTTTACAAGTGAAAAGGTCAGAGTATATCCTTGTTGAGGGTGAACATTGTACAGATTGTAAATGTCACACTGCAAAGCAAAAATAGCATTTTCACATTCAGCACTTGGGAGAGAGTCTTCAAAAACGTCTTCTTAGTATAGTTAAAAGGCCAAAATGTAGGAAAAACGAGGCGCTTTCAGACATATCTGGATTAATATGTATGTAGCCTTATTTCTTACATTAAAAGTCATGCTTTTTGTTATTTGAATCTCTCTTAAAAGCACAGATTTAGACTAGAATTGTCTGTCTTGTTGCTTAGTACGCTAAGGCTCTTGCAGAGTTCATCAGGGGTCAATCCATCAAGGACCTGAAGGTGTGGACCAGCCACATGAAGAGGACCATACAGACAGCAGAGGCACTGGGCGTCCCGTATGAGCAGTGGAAGGCACTAAATGAAATTGATGCGGTAAGTTAGTCATGCTTTGTATTACAGGTATATGCATGTGAAATGCAAATTTCAAGAATAACAGTTATACTTTGGTACATTTTAAGGGTGTATGTGAGGAGATGACGTACGAGGAGATTCAGGCAACCCATCCAGAAGAGTTTGCCTTAAGAGACCAGGACAAGTACCGCTACCGATATCCAAAGGGTGAAGTGAGTCCTAAACACAACACAACTATGTTAAAATGAGTACACTACTGGTCAGTAGTTTGGGATAATTATGATATTTAAAATTCTTTTAAAAGAAGTCTCTTATACTCATCAAGACTGCATTTATTTTAGAAAAAATACAGTAATGTTATGAAATATTATTGCAATTTAAAATAACTATTTACTGTTACTCCTGTGATGCAAAGCTGAATTTTCAGAAGCTGTTACTCCAGTCTTCAGTGTCACATGATCCTTCAGAAATCATTCTAATATGCTCATTTACTGTTCAAGAAACATTTATTTTTTTGCTGCTTAATATTTTGGGGGAAACTAAAGATGCACTCAAAACTTTGCAGTAAGTAAGAAATTAATACTTTTTTTTTATTCACAAAGGACGCACTAAATTTATCAAAAGTGACAATAAAGACATTTAAAATGTAACACCAGATTTCTATTTCAAATAAATACTTTTTATTCATCAAAGATTTATTTTTTTATTGAGCAAAGTGAAACACACAGATTGATTATTCATCAAAGAATATTACAAAATGCATCACATTTTCTACAAAACTATTGAATACCAAAAACTTTTCAACATTGGTAATAATAAGAATCATTACTTTAATATTGAGCATCAACAGTAATTAATGGATTACCAAATTGACATATTAGGATCATGTGACACTGAAGACTGAGTAATAGCTGCTAAAAATTCAGCTTTTGCATCAAAACTGTTGCTTTAAATTGTAATGAAATGTCATTACAATTTAAAACAACAGTTTTGATGCAAAACTGTTTGTAAAATTACTGTTTTTACAAACTTTGACCCTTTGAGTTTTGTCCTTTTCTGTGTTCTGCAGTCATATGAAGACTTGGTACACCGTCTAGAGCCAGTCATAATGGAGCTTGAGAGACAAGAGAATGTGCTGGTCATCTGCCACCAGGCAGTCATGCGTTGTCTATTGGCCTACTTTCTGGACAAAAGTGCAGGTCTAAACCAAAAACAACCAGCAGTTACTGTCATGGACTATGAAATGCACTTTGTCACTGTAATAGCATCTTCCATGTAATTTATATTTCTATGATTTCTCCGCAGATGATCTACCATATCTAAAATGTCCTTTGCATACTGTTCTCAAACTCACTCCATTAGCTTATGGTGAGTAGGCACAGCTATGGTTTTATTTCAAACATGGCTCCGTCCATGATTGGGGTATAATTTTGAAAATCTTGTCTTATTTTCAGTCTCAGAGAACGTTTGTGTAGATGTATTAGAGAAACAATTATGATCAAATAAACCCAGCATGAAAAGTAGCTAGTAGCATTTTGACCAGTACCACCTTCTTTACTATATTAATTAAAACCACAACATATTGTTGTTAATCTGTTAAATTATATTTAGTTAATTGAATGCAACCCTTCTACTACATGATTTTTCCATATTACATTATCCATTAAAAAAGTGCTACCTACTGTATAATATGCACGCATGTCGTGTTTTTATACCCTCCTTCCAGGATGCAAAGTGGAGTCCTTCTATTTAAACATCCAAGCAGTGAACACACACAGGGACAGACCCACAGTAAGTCATAAAACCCTATGGAATTATTACTTTTAATAGCTGATCAGTGTCTAAAAGGGATTTCTTGTTTGCATTTCAGAATGTGAATGTCGCAAGAATGCCAGAAGAAGCACTACAGACTGTACCTGAACATCTATAATCACAAACAAATCTTAATTTTGCCATTTTTGCACAGTTAATCTACATATAGGTTGTGTAAATGGGTAACAAGGTGGAAGGAAGGAATTTAAAAGCATGTAAGCATGTGTTTCCGTTAAGATTATCAAGGCTTACAAACACAAAAGTGGAATCCAAAAGTCTGAGACCACATCTGTTTTTGTTTTTTTGTCCAATTCAACTCTTCATTCAAATTTTGTGGATAATATGAATTTTTGCAAATTATATACATTTTGTATTAAATTAGAAAATGCAGAACAGAATTTTTTTTTTCTAGGGCTTTCAGACTTTTGGATTGTACTTTAGGTTTTTAAACTGAACTGTGAAAATCAAGTACTTTGTTGATGAGATTGGCATAATGTTAAAAGTTGGAATGGATATTGCAGCTAAAGATTATTTTTCCCTTTTCTTAGTTTAAAATATTTAGTTAGAACAGGTAAAATCCCTATTGTGTGAAAGTGAATAGTCTTTATTTTATTAGTTTTAATTGTATTGAAAGATCTGGGCAATAATACCCTTTTATGCATTTATAAAGTACGGTAATCAAAGGATGATTCAGTTAGTTAACAGCACCATGGACAGCAACCAAACAAATAAATCTATATTAGTCGTCACAATATCACACAAGAGCATTCTCAAGCCACTGTACTCTTCACAATTCATAATTATTATTATTTTCATGAGAGCCTTTCCAAAAACCTTGCTGAGATTTCTAGAGTAAAAATTCAGTATGCAAATATAGTGACAGTAATGCGGTTTTAGAGGAATTATGTAACGTCTGAAGGGCTTCTGGCACAGTCTTCCAAATTGTAGGCATTCACGGGTTAATGTTTTGTGGTTTTTCGTGCCCCCCAAATCCGTGGCGAGGCTCTGCGAAATTTCCAGTATGCACACGTGAAAAACTGCCCTTGAAAGCCACAAATACCTGCGCCTGATCGAAACTCATTTGTCATCATAACGAAGTTATTTTTTCAGTCTAAATGAGCATCCATCTCTCTCATGGCATTATCGTGGCCGCAGTATCATTTTTAGGATCTCTTTGGAAGGGAGGGGGCAATACTGCCTCTTTTATAAACAACTTTGTGCCGTAAAATGTGAAGTTAGTGGAAAGACCTTGCGCACTCGTCTTACGGGCAAAACAGTGGTTTTGGCTTTCCCACACAATCTGAAAGCATGGATGTTAAACTGGATTTGACTATCCACGCTGTTGTTTTTATCCTACTGACTGTTCCTTTTGGATGTGCGCATTTGGACGCGCATTCAGTCCCTCTCCAGGTATGTGTACTTGGTAATAGCATTATTATTCATTATTTTACACTTACTCAATATTTGTTCTGTGAGATTTTCCTCTGACAAGTAAAATGTAAAGTTTGTCTTGAGGGACCGATGGCTTTTTGCTCGACACAAACACTAGAAATGCGCCTCGTCAAGTTACGCGCAAAAACGCACATGCTGAAGAACCACACACCATTTAAGAATTTCTGTTCCAGTGGAATGTTAATTCTTAGAATTTTGTTTACTGTTCATAGAACCTTTCATATTGTTTTTGAATGCATTAGAAATAAGTCAAATGGAACATAGGTAAATACATCTGTTTACAATCCTTTTGGTATTCATAAGTCTTATTGTGAGCTACATTGTGTGTTCTTAAAGATGTAGTTTTTATTGTGACTTACGCTGGAATCTTGAAGTTGTAATAAAGATTCCCACTAGGTTCCAAATTATGTGAGAAATTTAAATTGTTATTCTGTACGAATTTCTTATTTCATTCCTTCTGGGATTTGATGGAGTCAAATAAGGAAAACATGAAGAAAAGGAAGGATATCATGTTGGCCTTGATAATTACTGTGTTCACATACTATGCACATAAACACAATTTTTCGTCATCATTATTTCGCAGCCCTTTTATTACCTCACACAATTTGTTTTAATAAACTGTCACACAGTAGTTTCGTTTAAAGAGTGTGCTTGAAAGTTATAGGAGCAGAGACGGATTCTTTTCCATATTTAGCTTTTTGTTTGTGTTTACAGGAGATGTGGTAATCTATTGGCACAGCAGTGAATTATGTATAAAGTTAACATCTAAAATCCTGCAGTGACCATGTGTACAGTACTGACATTTAGTTCCATTCCACCCCTTTCATGAATAACTTTGATTCAGTCTATTTCAATGTAAGATCAAGACCAAACCACTGGCATCTGAGAATACTGAGAGCGTTTCAAACTATTTTTACATTTACACCTCAAAGGTAAACTGTATTTGGTAAAGTAGTTAATCAAGTTTATATGAAGAATATGAAGTTTGTATTCATGCTTAAAGGCGAGCGCCACTAAGGAATGAGTAAAAACACAGATCTGTTTTTGTGATGCATACACTGTGACATTTATAACACCTAGCTGGAATTAATTTGTGGATAATTTTATGTGGCATACATTTATTACTTGTAATGTAAAAGTACCTGATCAGAGATGTCAAAAAAATAGCTGTAGGCCTCACGTGTTATTTTGTACATTTTAGAGACTGAGACGTCAGAGCTCAACAGCAAAACCAGCAGTAAGTATGACAGAAAAATGTTTTTGCTTTGTTCTAAACTTTAAATATTACGGTAAATGCTTTTGTTTTTTGTTTTTTTTGTTTTTGTTTTTTTTTTGCTTTACTTTGGTTTATTGTGAAATTCCATAAAGTGCCAAATAGTGGTCTAGCCTTTTGACCCATGAGTTTCATTTTAAAAATATGCACAAAGATGAATTTGATGCCTTAGAAACCAGATGTTTATTCCTATAAAACACATGAGAATGTTTGAAGCAATATGACCAGAACAGTCCAAATCTCTCACTGGGGACAGAAAGCAGAGCATAAGCAGGCTTAAATAATAATGCATGATTAAGTTATTATTTAGTTTCTTGTAGCACTACGGTGTTGCATGAAAGAGTTCTCAGATTGACTGGCTTTTCTGTAGCCAGACCAATGTGGTCTGAATCAGATTCAAGCAAACAGATTAAAATGTTTTATATCCTGAAATGTGACATCAGTTCAAAAGTCCACAGACCCTAATCGTATAAACTGTTCAATAAAGTCATGTTTTTAAACTGATGTTTTTTCAGTGTTCAATAGCAAGCTTTCAAATATCCATGTTCGTGTGTACAGCTTTTTTAAAGCCAAGATTATAAGAAAACTGAAAGATTTCAAAAAGTTCATGTCATGTTAATGTATTACTTTGGTGTTTCTTGTACCTTCAGCTCAAGGTGACGGACTACCATGTGCGATGTTCTGTACTGTCCCGCTATGCTGTAACCACAGTGGAGAGCACTGTGTGGAACCAACTCCACATTACTAAAGAAGCGGCCTTTGAGGTGGATTTATCTTCATCTGCATTTATTTCCAACTTCACCATGTGAGTCAAAAATCACACCATGTTCTTTGTCATTCTGGCTGTCGAATTTGTTTAAAAGCAGTGAAACTGCAAATTGAGTATCGCTTGGCTTAAGTTTGAAGTTTTCCGCGAATAGACACAGCAGGTTTAAAATTGTACTAATGATTTGTTCATGTGGAAAGGGGATTTTTTTAATGCTTGGATCAGAAATAATTAAAAGATTACTCACTCAAATGTTCACTCAAAAGTTCTATCATCATTTACTTGCCCACATGTAGTTTCAAAAATTACTTCCTTCTCTGTTCTTTTGTTAAATGTGAGAAAGACATTTTTAATAACAGTTGTACTTTTCAAGGCAGTTACAAAAATGAAAACTTTCAAGCTGTTAAAAATAACACAAAAACACCATGAAATTATCGTAAGTGACCAGTGTTTGGGAAAGTTACTTTTAAAATTAATGCATTACAATACTGCATTACTCACAAAAAAGTACTCTCAAAAAAACCCTTTCTCACCGAAAGTAAAATGCATAAGCCCTAGGACAGGAGACTTGTCAGTCAATAAATGGGAAAACAAAGTAACTGGCGTTACTTATATGAAAAAGTAACTCAGATATTTTCTTGTCAATTAAAAATTTTTTTAGTTACTTGAAAAAGTAATCTGATTTCGTAACTTGCATTACTTGTAATGTGTTACCCCAATGCTGAAAGTAACACACTATTTTCTAAATCTTCTGAAGCCTTATGTGACCCTGGACCACAAAACCAGTCATAAGTAGCACAGGCATAATTGTATGCGGTTGTATACATTGTATGAGTCAAAATTATCGATTTTTCATTTAGGACATTAAACAAAGATATTTTGTAAATTTCCTACTGTAAATATATCAAAACTTATTTTTTGATTAGTAATATACATTTCTAAGAACTTCAAGACTTTAAAGACGATTATCTCAAAGTTTTGATTTTTTTTTGCACCCTCAGATTTACAAATAGTTGTATCTTGGCCAAATATGAACAACAAACCATACATCAATGGAAAGCTTATTTATTCAGCTTTCAGATGATGCATAAATCTCCATTTTAAAAAAACTGACCCTTATGACTGGTTTTGTGGTCCAGGGTCAAACATAATAGCTATGTGTGACAAACTTATATTTAAGTCAAAAATTACAGTGTCTGGCTTCCTTGGCACATTCATGAGAAAAGTAGCAATGTCCAATGAATGAACAATTCATTCTTTTTGAGTTAAAGTCAATTAGTCAGATGGTCTAGTTCATAAACTGTAAATGATTTATTCATAAATTGGAGTGATCTGTTCATCTCACTGACTCACCGACTGGAACTCGCATTGGAAAGGACGCTCAAATGGAGCAGCAAATTGACAGGAAAAAAAAATTATGAACATGAAGGACTTAGTGAAGCAATCATATTTGTTCCCCAGAATAACAGTTCTGTAAACGTCTTTTCCCAAAAATGAATGTTAAATACAAATAATTTCCCACAAATAAGGCTCCATAACAGCTTGATAAAGCACACAGGGGCTGGATTTGGAAGCGGACGTGGGTCAAAAGCAAAGAACGTTGAGGGTAGATGAATAGCAGGCTTTGTCAAGAAAACTCAGAAAGCTAATAGAGAAAGTGACGAGAACTGGCTCTGTTCACTCAGCAGAGTTTACCAAGGCATATGGCCAAGGTACACACGCTCACACATTTACGTGCACATAAATACACACACATGCGTGAAGAATGCACTCATGTATCCATCAACAAAGCAGGGCTTCAAATTTCAGTGTACATTGCAGACGTATATACACACCCTAAAAGAATCACACAAATACAGACAGAAACTTCCATCAGGCTCTGTACTTTTTCAAAGGGCTGCGGCAAATGTGTTTCTTTCGTGCAGTAGCATTTGTTCAACTGTGACTGAGAGCTCTGTGTTCAGTGTCACATGTACAGCCATCCCAGACCTCTCAGTGCCACACATACATACAGGCGCCTCATTTTCCACTGTGCCTTAAACTGTCCATTCACCCTGCTCGTATTCAAACAAGCTCTTTTTCAAGGCTGCTGGTTTATTTTGGTTGGTTCTTGTTGACTTTTATTTAAATGTATTTGCTTATAGGGGCTGACCTTGATTTAGCATTTTCTCTCTTTGACCCTCATGTAAAGACACAAAGAGAGTATGGATAGCTTTGGGTGGGTGAACTCCCGAGCGTTTAGCCAGGGGAAATGTTCCTGAATTGAGAGTTCAGGGGATTTTGTAATTGCTGTGATTGCAAGAGTTACTCAGTAATAACATTTTGTGAGGGAAATTACATTTTATTTTTGTCACGAGGCATTTCCCCTATGATAATGTTTTTAATTAAAGGGATAGTTCATCCAGAAATTACTCACCCTCATGTTGTTTCAAACCTGTAAGACCTTCGTTCATCTTCGGAACACAAATTAAGATATTTTTGATGAAATCAGAGAGCTTTCTGACGCTGCATAGACAGCGGCCAGAAAAGTGGTAACAACATCAATAAAATAGTCCATGTGACATCGGTGGTTTATTTTACTTTTTCTGTGCAAAGAAAACTAAATTAATGACTTTATTCAACATTTTTTTTCTCTTCGTTGTCAGTCTTTGATGCGTGTTCACAAGTTAATTAAATATCTATCTTAATAAAAGTACAAATTAAATGTCCTAATTTGTGTTTTGAAGATGAATGAAGGTCTTTCAGGTTTGGAAATACATGAGTAATTAATGATAGAAGTTTTATCTCTGGGTGAACTATCCCTTTAAGAAATATAATTATAATTGTGAGAAATGAAGACATTATTACAAGAAAAAGTTGCCATTAGTTATAAAATTGCAGTTATAAGAAATAGTCACAATTTCTGTAGGAGCGATAAAGTACATGAGATATAAAGTCACATTTTGAGATATAGTCACAATTGCAACAAAATATTTTAATTGTTTTACCAAAATATGAGGGATCATACAAAATGCATGTTATTTTTTTGTTTTTTGATACTGACCTGAATAAGCTATGTCACATAAAAGATGTTTACATATAGTCCACAAGAGAAAATAATAGTTGAATTTATAAAAATGACCCTGTTCAAAAGTTTACATACGCTTGATTCTTAATACTGTGTTGTTACCTGAATGATCCACAGCTGTGTTTTTATGTTTAGTGATAGTTGTTCATAAGTCCCTTGTTTGTCCTGAACAGTTAGTTCAGAAAAATCCTTCAGGTCCCACAAATTCTTTGGTTTTTCAGCATTTTTGTATATTTGAACCCTTTCCAACAATGACTGTATGATTTTGAGATCTATCTTTTCACACTGAGGACAACTAAGGGACTCATATGCAACTATTACAGAAGGTTGAAATGCTCATTGATGCTGCAGAAGGAAAAACGATGCATTAAGAGCCAGGGGTAAAAACTTTTTGAATTTAACTTATTTTGTCTTCTGGGAAAGATGTAACTATCTTCTGTAGCTTCAGAAGGGCAGTACTAGATGAGACAAATATTATATTTAGGCAAAATAAGTAAAATGTACACATCTCCATTCTGTTCAAAAGTTTACACCCCTGGCTCTTAATGCATTGTTTTTCCCTCTGCAGCATCAGTAAGCATTTGAACCTTCTAATAGTTGCGTATGAGTCCCTCAGTTGTATTCAGTGTGAAAAGATGGATCTCAAAATCATACAGTCATTGTTGGATAGGGTTCAAATACACAGAAAAATGCTGAAAAACCAAAGAATTTTTGGGATCCGAAGTATTTTTCTGAGGAACAGCGGGCAGTTTAACTGTTCAGGACAAACAAGGGACTATCACCTAAAAAAAAAACAAAAAAAAAAAAACACACACACACAGCTGTGGATCATTCAGGTAACAACACAGTATTAAGAATCAAGTGTATGTAAACTTTTGAATGGAGTCATTTTTATAAATTCAACTATTATTTTCTACTGTGGGCTATATGTAAACACATTTTATGTGAAATATCAGGTCATATATTCAGGTCAGTACTAAATAAAAAATAACATGCAGTTTGCATGATTTCTTTTTATTTTGGTAAAATAATTAACATTTTGCAGATTCTGCAGGGTGTATGTAAACTGTATAAAGTCACATTTTGAGATATAGTCACAACTGCAACAAAGTCACTAACTATAAAGTCAGAGCTGTAACAGATAAAATCACGTTATGAAACAAATGAAAAAGTCACAACTGTAAGGTGTAAAGTCACATTATGAGACAAATGTGAGATGTAAGTTGCAATTATGAGAATGTTTTTGTGAATGGGATGTTTATAAACCAGTGAGAAGTGGTTTTGCCATCAGTATATCATGAAATGAGATGTATGAGCTAGACTGTGTGATAATTATCAAACAAGATATTTATGCTTTCTGCTCTGATTTGTCTTTATTTCCAGCACCTCAAATGGTAAGGTGTATGTGGCTGAGGTGAAGAGGAGAACTGACGCCAGGAAGATCTATGACACCGCTAAGAAGCAGGGGAAAACGGCAGGACTTGTTGCTACTAAGTCAGTCTAAATTCTGTTTAACACCTTCTCCACTGGGACTTGCTTTTGGCAGAATCCCAGTGTGCAGACATCCACTAAAAATTGCAATAGGCGGTTTCATGTACTTTTCAGCTTTGACTTAACAAACATGCTGTTTTGGAAATGAATGTGTTGACAAAAATCCCTACAGTGCTTCTCATACAGTTGCCGATGTTTCAAAAAATAAATATTTTTGGGTTGAATCATTGTTAAAGTAAATCAAGGTGAAATGTTATAACTTGACAAACACTTTATTCAATATACCATGAAGAACTGGAAACTGACTTCTAACTTCCGTTGTATTCCAAAGGGAACGTGAGATAGAGAAGTTCCGTGTAGCAGTCAACGTGCCTCCTGGGACTCGCGCCTCCTTCTCTTTGACTTATGAGGAGCTGTTATCACGACGGCTTGGCCGTTATGAGCTGTCTCTGGGTCTACGGCCTGGACAACCCGTGCAGAACATCTCCCTGGACGTTAGCATATCAGAGCGGACAGGCATCAGCTTTATCAAAGCTCTGCCACTGCGAACTAGCCGACTGCTCACCAACAATGTTCACGGTACCTTATAAAAGAACCATTTCTCTAACACTCCAGAACAAAAAGTATATGGTTTCACTCTTTCTTACTGATCTTTCAGCAGATGCAGATCCTCCTCCATCAACTAAGGTCCAGCAGAGTCCTTACTGTGCACATGTGCGCTACACTCCCACCATTCAGCAACAGAAAAACATCTCCCCCAGAGGTCTCAATGCAGACTTCATCATTCAGTATGACGTGGAGCTCAAAGACCCCATGGGGGACATCCAGGTCTTCATACTAACGTATCTGATTGCTGGTAGCGGAATAGGTCCTAGTGTAGCATTGTAATGTTTTCTTTTGTTTTTTTCTTCAGGTGGATGATGGCTACTTTGTTCATTACTTTGCACCTCGAGGACTTCCTGTAGTTCCTAAAGATGTCATCTTCGTCATTGACATCAGCGGCTCTATGATTGGCACAAAAATCAAGCAGGTAGCATTTCAGCCAGCTCAAAACCACAGCTTGTTGAGAAAAAGATGAAGAACACTGAATGATGTATTTCTCCACTGTTTTACATCAGACTAAAGCAGCCATGACCACCATACTGAGTGACCTACGTGAGGGAGATTACTTCAATCTCATCACTTTCTCAGATAAGGTCCACACCTGGAAGAAAGGCCGCACTGTACGCGCCACACGGCAAAATGTGCGGGATGCCAAGGAATTTGTCAGGAAGATAATCGCAGAGGGCTGTGGGTGTTTCTTCTGTATCTGTACCTTTATTGTGAAAAAAAAAACAAAAAAACATTTCACTTCATATATAATAATTATTGATACATAATCAAAATAATACAACATGTTTTTAGTGCCACGTTAAAAGATAAAGAAATCTAAAATTATGAGATTAAAGTCGAAATATTTTGTGGATAATGTCAAAATTACAAGAATAAAGTTGAAATGTTTTGAGAATTAAATCGTAGCAATTAAAGTTATAGCCTAATATTTTAAGAGTATAACCTGTACATGCAAATGGCCCAGATTGGGAGCACCAGGAGAAGTTGTCAGGCCACTGGAATTTATTTGAATACATGTGGGAATATAGGCAGAAATCCTACCATGTGTTATACTCGCAGGGACAATAAGCTTGAAAATAATATTTCACGTCTTCAGTTGCATTCATTTATGCCTTTGTAGTACACCAGCCACCCGTTAATAGCAATAAGCTTTGTGCTTTTGCTACTTTTTATATAAAACAAGGTCTCAGCTTTCAAAATCTGGAAGTTTCATAGCGAAATACAAATGAAATACAATGTGTCTTGCAATGTGTTTTTAATGTGGCGGGACAGATCGCTGTAATCATGTGAATCAGTCGTCTTTTCATTAAATTATACTGTCTTCTGACAATTCCACCACCTACTCCGCAAAAGCGTTTGTGGCATCCAATCTTTCATTCCTCACATGTATTTAATAAAAAACAAAAATAAAACGTTCTGTAGGTTAATGTGGACTCCAACTTGTTAACGTAAGTTACATTGTTGTCTTTTCTGCGGTATATAAGTGACCATTCACAACCTGTTTTTTCACGGTATAATACAGTAATGATTACATATCATTCATGATTTGTAATATGGCAGACACCCACAATAATTTTGTGCTTTGTTGCTTTTAATATAATACAGCTCAGCTTTCAAATTCTGTCAGTTTGACTTTTTTTTTTTTTCAAAACACTTCGACTTTATTTTCTAATTTTGACTTTATTCTCATAAATTTGACTTTATTGTCAAAATATTTTTACTTTAATCTCGTAATCGTATTTATTTATTTTATTTTTTTTTCATTTTTTAACAAGGCACTAAAACGGCGTTGTAAAAAACATATTAGCAACTGAAATACAGTACATTTAATAACACTTGCAAATGTGTATATGTAACTACATATTAAGACATATGAATGATACTGATGATTTCATTGACCTTAAAGAGATAGTTCACCCAAAAATGAAAATTACCCCATGATTTACCCCCTTAAGCCATCCTAGGTGTATATGACTTTCTTCTTTCAGATGAATACAATCGGAGTTATATTAAAAATGTCCTGGCTCTTCCAAGCTTTATAATGGCAGTGAATGGCTGTTGATAAAAAGTACCCCACATGGCGCCGGTGGGTTACTGATACATTTGTGTAAGAAAAATATCAATATTTAAAACTTCATGAACCATAATCTCTAGCTTCCGCTAACTGTTGTATGCATGTTCACGAGAGAGTGGTGTTCCAGTGGATGATGTATGCGTATGTAGGCGTAGCGTAAGCTTGAGACTTGAGATTAAATCGCCATGGAAATACTGTAATAAACTCTTTTTTATCTATTGACACCAGGGACAAACATCAATGCAGCTCTACTGTCTGCCGCCCAGTTGCTAAATCCGTCCTCACACTCATCTTCATCCACTGCAACTTCATCTCACCGTGTTCCCATGATCATCTTCCTGACTGATGGAGAAGCCACTATCGGGGGAGACAGAACCAGATGCAATTCTGCGCAATGCACAGAATGCATTGGGTTTAGCTTCATTGTTTGGCCTAGCCTTTGGCGATGATGCTGATTTTCCAATGTTGAGAAGGCTGGCATTGGAGAATCGGGGTGTGGCTCGGATGGTAAGTGGCCCTTCTACAGCTATGCCAATACAAGAAAAGTTCTGACATTTTTATAAAGACAGTCACTTGTTTTATTCCTAAGTTTTTAAACAAATCAGTTGAGTGAACAATTCAATGACTCAGTAAAATAAAACTAGTCACTTGTTTTATTCCTGAATAAATCTTTTTTTTTTTTATTAATTTGTTAAATGAATGATTTACATTAAATTATGTGTAAATGAAATTATAATAAACAATATTTCAATCAGTTTGTTGTTTTTTAGGTATATGAGGATGACGATGCAGCTGTCCAGTTGAAAGGTTTCTACGATGAAGTCGCCAGCCCTCTGCTTTCAGATATCCAGCTGTCCTATCTAGATGATCAAGTGTACGATATCACTCGCTCTCTGTTCCCCAACTACTTCCAGGGCTCTGAATTGGTAGTCACGGGACGACTTAAGCCAGGTACACAGGATCTAAAAGTTACGCTAACAGCAAACGATTCGAAGCAGAAAGTCAAGGTGGAGAATGAGCTACCGTTGGCCAAAGCAGTTGTAAATGTCACAGAACCGTCTCTGGGCTGTACACAGGCACTGGATGGCATTCCCAGCATTGTGCGTCGGCTCTGGGCTTATTTCACAATCAAAGAGTTGCTCTTGGCTAAAATGAACACCTCGGATGTGTTCGCACAACGTCTTCTTGTAGACAAAGCCACCAATCTTTCACTGAAGTACAATTTTGTAACACCAGTCACATCATTGGTTGTGATCAAACCAGATATTGATGAACCAGAACCTACTGTTGGTTCTCCTGTTGTGGCTACTACTAGCAAGACGACGACTAGTACCGTAGCAGGTTCTACAAACGTGACGAATCAGACCTCTCACGCTGTACTTAAAATATCTTCCACATCTGCAATGGGACACAAAAAATCCAGCTCGTTCTCACCTCCAAAAACAAGCAAACCGCCTGTCACCAAATCTGTACGAGCACATCCACCACCCTCAGGGCTTCACACCACAGGTCGACCACCTAACACTTCTGTCTCCCTAAATAAAACAAACCCTCCACCGTCACCTAAGAAGACCACTATAGGACCACTTAAGACCACATCCAACCCACTTTCCAGCAAGCCCTCCTCTTCGCTTACCAGCACCATGAAAACCACACCAGCCTTGGCTAAGATTTCAAACACACTTCCTAGTACAGTGAAAACCACTTCTTCCTCTCTTCTAGTCAAAAGCACAATGCTAACCACCTTAGTCAAAACTGCACCATCTGTGGTGAAAGACTCTCCCTCAGACACCGAGAACTCTACTACCTCAGGACCCACAACACTTGAGCAGGGTCAACAAATATTAACCTCCACAGCATCTACCACAGATGCTAATTCAGACATTCAGGTTGAACTGGAAGTGGCCACACTGATGGCTCCTTCGTTTCTGCCAATGCCAGGAATGACAGATGCACCGAAGTTGTGGGAAGCCTCACGCTTTCTGGGTGAGTTCCTTTGAAGGAGCATAAGATGATATTTTTAGCCACAATTTTAGTAGGTTTGTGTTCTTTGAATGTCACCTATATTATAAACGAATAACCAAAGTACCACTGAATATAATAGTAATTTCTGTGTCCTCTATTTTCCATTCTTCTCTATCCATCAGATGTGTCTTCATCCATCCAGATTGAGAGTAGAGGTAATGCAGTCCATATTATTTTCATTCTACTTTTGTATAGACATCGTATGTGTCCACTAGGGCAGATTAAGTAGCGCTGAACATGCATCTACAATTCATTCTCTATAGCTGCGTACATTTGACAAGGTCCCTATGCAGTGTTCACTGCTCTTCCAAAGGTATCAAAATGTGTGTTTGGTTTGTCACACAATCTTGCACACAACTGTGTACAATCCATATCTGGAACATATTAAACTGAATAATAATGCTGGAAACTCCTTTTTACGTTACTGTACTTTATACAACAGTTCTTTGTGGTCCTCGAATCTGATTGGCTGAGAGGAGTGCAATATTCTAGTGATATCAAAACTCCAACTTTTTCATTGTTTGTATTACTTTACTCACAATATTTCTCACAGCGAGTGTCATGGTGGACGCCCAAATCCATTAACATTTTATATATAATGCTGTTTTTGTGTCACGGAATGTAGTTTTTTAGGTAAGAGCATACTTGGTTAGACGTTAAATATGCGTATTGTTAATAAAGATAACATCTTTTTTTATAATTTACTTCAACATTTTTGGTGATGTGAGCTCCAAGACCAGCAACAGCTGTTCAGTGCTCATGAACCCGCTGAGAGCAGCCTTACCTCAGCCAGATCTTCTGGAATTTGCTGCTGGATCTGATGTCTCTATAGCGGTTAAACAAGAGATATAATTCATTTTGGGTAAATCTAACAGGCAGTCTTTCAAATAGTTTTGGTTGAGGGCAAAATCTCATCACATCATATTTTTTGTAACCTTAATGCTGTCTGTTGTGTCTTATTGCGTTGATACAACAGTTTGACGGCACGGGTGCATAAATACTTATCACACTCGTAGCCATGCGATATGGCTGTATATCAGGTTTATGTGATTACCTACAGCCAAATCACAGCTGTGCTGATATACAGTCATATCGCACTGCTGCTCGTTTGATATTGCTCATTTAAGTATTGGAATGATGCGCAGTGATTGGTTTCCCTCTACACTTTCTTTTGAAGTGTTCCTTTATTTTCTGTGCTATTTAAACCACACATGTAGGCTCTCCTAGGACTAGAATTTCACTTAAGATGGCAGTATATACTATTAACTCCACTTTGCAGGGCACGTACAGTCAAAGGAAATGCACCTTATTGTGGGATTGAAAGCGGAGTAAATACTGAGTGTGCCAAAAATTTGGAAAACGTTCAACTTTATGCTGTTGACAGGAGGAAAACAAAGTGGCAGCCATAAAGCTGAGTGGACACATACGGTCAAGGTGACATTAGCGTAAAGGTGTAGCTTCTGATTGTGTGTTTCTTAATCTTTTATACAGATATTGCACTTCTTAAAGGTAAGTAATGCGTTTTCAAGTACTAAATCAGACACTGATACCAAATATAAACAATAACTGCCTAAACATAAATCAGTTCAAGCCAAAGCTGCATCATTATGATGTTATTTTGCAGATTATGACACAGCACACGACTACGACTATGACTACAGCATCCATTATGAGTCATGTGAGTTAAAAACATTACAAGTTTTGTTTGGTCTACTTTTCAGCTACTAGGAATTATTGTTATGTAAGTATTTGTTGGATTTGTTGATTTTTCTTTTAGATTTAGATTCTGATACTGAGGTGTCAGGTAAGCACTTCATTTATCAATTCATAACCACTGTATGTCAGTAATAAACGTTCAGAAATATAGTGTATTTATTAATTTGTAATAAAAAGCACAATTCAATTTCAGCAGACCCAGATAACCAACCCAGTTTAAGTTCAATTAGATTCTCCTCCTCAGGTATGACTCAAGGACACAATCTCATGAAATACTCTATTTTTCCTTACTCCTTTAGCCATTTTTTTCTAATTTAAAGTTGAACACAAAATTATAATCTCTTAGACATGATGTATTAACATACATTAACATATTTTGTGTCTCTGAAAGTGGATGGAGACCCACATTTTGTCGTTCAGCTCCCAAAGCTCCATCAGAACTTGTGTTTTACCATTGATGGCAGGGCTGATGATATACTGCGTCTTCTTGAGGACCCTGACAAAGGTGGTTTTATGTTTTTACATCCAATATATACACTACAAGTCAGAAGTTTTTGAATGGTAAGATTTGACATGATCCTTCAGAAATCATTCTAATATGCTGATTTGCTGTGTTATCAATATTTAAAACAGTTGAGTACATTTTTTCAGGATTCTTTGATGAATAGAAAGATCCAAAGATCACCATTTATCTGAAATAAAATGTTTTTGTTATACACTGTATTATACACTATACCATTCAAAAACTTGGAGTCAATATTATTTTTGGCAGGGAAAGAAATTATAGAAATAAATACTTTTATTTAGCAAGAATGCTTTAAATTGATCAAAAGTGGTTATAAAGACAATTAAATCAGAATATTAGAATGATTTCTGAAGGATCATGACTGGAGTAATGATGCTAAAAATTAGCTTTGAAATCACAGAAATAAATTACATTTTAAAATATATTCAAATAGAAATCAGTTATTTAAATTGTACTGCATTTGCTGTACTTTGGATCAAATAAATGTAGGCTAGGTGAGCAGAAGAGAAAAATCATACTATTCAAAAACATTTGACTGGTAGTTTAGCCTAAAAATCTAAACCAAAAAAGCATGAGATGTTAAGATACTCTTTTAAAATAATTGATGTCGCTTGTTCCTGTTTTATACCGTTAGGCATTGTTGTGGATGGGCATTTAATGCTGGCTCCTCCTAAGGAGGGGCTGGAGAATCGTACTCGTACCTTCTTCGACAGGATTTCCATCATTGCTGCCAAAGGTGCCATTGTGATCACATTAACACTGGACTTAGTACAAGTGCAAGTGGATGGGAAAGAAACTGAGATGCTACCCACCAATCAGAGAGGATCTGTGGAGCGACACGGTGTGAAAATCATGGTTGAAGAGCACCACAGCTGTTGGATTGAGCTCGGGGTTGGTGTACAGTTCCTCATTCTCTTCCATCGCTACGACCATCCCAAATACTTTCAAATGGAGCACCTGGGCTTCTATATTGCCAATGGAAAGGGGCTTTCTCATCTCACGCAAGGGCTGTTGGGTAGGTAACACCATTTTTTTTTTTTTTTTAAACCTTATTCAGTGAGATGTTTTTCAGCTGTATTTTGAGGATTTGAATGGGTGTTTATTTTCAGGCCAGTTTCAGCATACCCATATGAAGGTCATAAGGGTTTCAAAGGATCAAGCTGGATTCCATCATGCACAAACAAATAAGAACACTTCACTGACCATGGGCTTGCTAAAGAAAGGAGACGAGCATTTTCCTGTCACTCTACAAGACAAAAATCTGAAGGACTCAACCAGGAAGCGACACTCAGCTCATTGTTGGGTAGTGCCAAAGGTGGATGTAGAGAGACTTCTGGGCCAGTCATATGAGAGCTATGTCGTGGATCGCCAATAGATAACCTTCATACCACATCTACAGAGTTACAAAAGGTACAGAAAAGACACTGGAACTTGAATCTATTGATTTTGACAGTGCAAAAACATCTGATGGGGGAGACACTAAGAATATACACAAGCTGTGATGAACTGAAGGATGTTTCAACAAGCATTGACTGGTCCAAATATTTGCATTTGAACATAACGGTACACTACCGTTCAAAGGTTTGTGGTCGGGAAGATTTGTATTGTTTTTGTATTCTGCAAGTACGCATTCGAATGACCAGAAGTGATGGTAAGGACGTTTATAATGTTACAAAAGATTTCTATTTCAAATAAAAGAAATTGAGTTTAGGAATCCTCGAAAAAAAAATCCCTAAAGACTGGATAAATGGCTTTGCCATCACAGGAATAAATTATATTTTAATATATATTAAAATAGAATTAGAATGACTTTAAAATTCTAGCCATATTTACAAAAAAACTGTCTATACTGTTTTCAATAGAATTGTAGTATATATCAGTGCATTTTTATTAGTAAATTAACTATTTAATAAAATTATTTTATTTTATACAACAGTTCTGGTCCTCAAATCTGATTGGCTGAGAGGAGTGTGATATTCTAGTTATATCAGAACTCTGTTTTGTATCATTACGCTATTACGCTTGAGTGTAGTTTCAGACTCCCAAATCCACTATAATTTTATATATAATGCTGTTTTTGTCACGGAATGTAGTTTTAAATTTTTTTAGGTGAGAATGTGCGTGTTTAGACTTAAGATATGTGGTTTGTTAATAAAGACAACATCTATTTTAATATTAGCTTTGATGTTTTTGAAGATGTGAGCTCCAGGGCCGTCAACAGCTGTTCAGTACTCATGAACCCTTGAGAGCAGCCTTACTTCGGCCAGATCTTCTGGAATTTACCACTGGCTTTGATGTCTCTATAGTGGTTAAACAGCTATAATTTGTTTTGGGTAAATCTAACAGACAGTTTTTGTTCTCATTAATCAGTTATTTGTTCCAAAGCAAATAGTTTTGGCCGAGGGCAAAATCTCATCATGTTAGATTATTATTATGTAACTTTAATGCTGTATGTTGTGTCTTATGTATTTATGCGCTTGTGCCGTCATAGCAGAGTGTGAAATTTAATGTTATCTTTGGGATGAGATGATAAAAAACATTCACAGTAATCATGTTTTCCAATCTTCCAGTTAGTTCGCATAAATATGTACACTACCAGTCAAAAGTATTTGAACAGTAAGATTTTTAATGTTTTTTTTTAAAGAAGTCTCTTCTGCTCAACAAGCCTGCATTTATTTGATCAAAAGTACAGCAAAAACATTACTTTTTACTATATTATATACTATTTTACATTTTATATTATTATTTTACAATATTTTTACTATTTAAAAGTACTGTTCTATTTGAATATATTTTAAAATGTAATTTTAGTCCTGTGATCAAAGCTATTTTCAGCATAATACTTCAGAAAACATTCTAATATGCTGATTTGCTGTCCAAGAAACATAAATTTATTATTATTATTTTTAATATTATTTAAAACAGTTGTTTTTTTTTTTCAGGATTCTTTGATGAACAGAAAGATGAGAATTTATCTGAAATAAAAAATTTAGACAACATTATACCATTCAAAACCTCACCAGTACAAATTTTCAGTATAAATTCAGTCAGTATACATTTTTTTGGAAGTTATAGAAATTAATACTTTTATTTAGCAAGGATGCTTTAAATGTATCAAAAGTGATGCTAAAGACATTTACAATGCTAGAAAAGATTTTATTTCAGATAAATGCTGTTCTTCTGAACTTTCTATTTATCAAAGAAACCTGAAAAAAATGTACTCAGCTGTTTTTAACGTAATAATAATAAATGTTTTTGAGCAGCAAATCAGAATATTAGAATGATTTCTGAAGGATCATGTGACTGGAGTAAAGATGCTAAAAAAAATTCAGCTTTGAAATCACAGAAATACAGTTATTTTAAATCGTAAAAATATTTCCTAATTGTACTGTTTTTGCTGTGCTTTGGATCAAATAAATACAATTCTTTAAAAAACATTAAAAATCTTACTGTTCAAAAACTTTTGACTGGCAGTGTATGTGTGTATATATATATATGCCTTAATTTAAAATAATATAATATTGTATATTAGTAATAAGTATTGAATGTTTCCTTTGTCCTGTTAGAAAAAGAAATCCTTCTTCAAGTGCCAGTAATCAAATGCAACCAAAGAAAGATTGAGTTTCATTTTATTCATATTTATTTTTGTTGCACAAGACTGCTCAAACACGAGATGAAATTCACAACTTAAAATTGTCGAGTTTGTGTGTCAGTTTTTTTAAAGTTGTTTAGTTGTTTCAACATTGAAAATGAAGGACAAAATGAAAATAAATACAGTACAAAACAGTTAATCCAAACATATGCGACAATATGCTGGAGAGGTGCAAAAGATAACAAACATAGCAATGCAGCGTAATTCTATTTGATTCCAGTTATCATTAATTCACAATCTAATCTGTGCACTAAGGAAGAGAATTCAAGACCTGTACGCTTCTATGTGAATCTATAAGGCCATAAGTGACTTTGGCCCAATAAAATTCAAGAATGTAATGAAACTCACACTTGTTTTCCATTCATAATAAACAGGGCGGGGGGGAGGAAAAAACTACAGTCAAAGGCTTGTTTCTCAGCAAAGGCGAGTATGGAAAACATGACAATGCTTGTATATTCTACACTGAAAGCTGTACAGTGAGTTCAAACAGCACACCGTTATCATCTGCTCCAGACTAGCGTCTACTATAACTAGTGATGGCGATTCAAATCGTTTGAAAACAAACAAGCATGATTAGAAACAGAAGCAATGGTGAACATGACCAGTCATTGTTCAATACTAAGTTAGTCTTGTGTAAATGCAGAGACTACATGTGTCAATCACAGATAAAATAGAAATCAAAGATGAAGTTTGATTGCATGATGCAGTGAGAATCTTTACAGTACATGGGGAGAGGCATAGTGTTCATCACAATTCAGAGTTAGAGCATGTATGTATTTAGTAGACTGTAGTCTGGTTTACAAAGCCAGAACACCAACGGATATGGCTACTATCAAATACCAAAGGATCGGACACTCATTAAATTCACATTATCGTTTACTTCTGCAGCTGTGGGAGTGAAAATTGCTTCCACATTCCTATTAAGACTCATTTCCCATAACAGACTAGGCGATCTACTCGTTATGCATTTTTGCATTCGCATTCGATAACAGCTGTACGTGTCAGTTTCACTACAAATGAAATGAATGATAGCAGGAGCGTGAGGAACGTAGAATAAGGTCATTAGAAATCGTGATGTTTTTAGGTTAGCACAAAGATTGTGATGTTAGTTACAAGTTAATGGCTTACAGTTCACTTCTATACTGCATATTATACATCTCATTCAATTTAGTTGTCAAAAAAAAAAAATCCACCAATAATAATAATAATAATAGAAAAGAATTAAATAACTTTAAAGACCAGTGAGTGCTAGAGCAGAGTAGGAAATGCAATGATATGAGACTATGAGAGTGTCAAAGTGTCAAATGTTTTGTATTTTAAATATTATCAGTATCATATTACATCCTTTTTCCAGGTGTCAAACTGTAGTGTTTAACGGAGAGTGTTTAATATGTTTTTGTGACACTTTCCTAAAGTACAGGAAGGCTGCTGTTCACATGAAGCTGTTAAATGTCAAAGTGACGATAGTATGCTAAACTAACAGTCTGGGACAGTTGGGGACACTTCACGAAAGTTGAGAAATGTTTTAAATCTCCTTCAATATTCGAGGAATTGTTCACATGTATGGGCTTCAGTCAAAAGACGATATTCATAGAACGGAAAGACGCGTGTTTCACTTCAACAGGATATTTTGCGCAAACAATGCATACTGCTTGTGTAGGAATCTAAAATAGCATGTTGGTGTGAGCCCACTTTGTAGTGCAGAGTTGTGGAATGTGAGCGACAGAGCGTTTGTGTGTCTGTGTGCTGAACTGTAAGTATCTGAACAGAGACACCGGAGGGGTGTGGAGACAATGAGCAAAGAGCACGCTGGGAAAGATAAGGCCGGTTGAAAGAGATTTACGGCGTTGTCGATTCTGCGTAACCTCTGAACCCAGTGTGGTAAATGTCGTTCAGCCCGCCTCATCTCTCGCCCTCCTTCTGATCATTGCCTCTCCACTCCTCCGTCACTTCTCCACCCCTCACTGCTCGTCCTCGCCGAAGACGTCGTTCTGTTTACGCTTCATGTTCTCAAAGTCGAAGTCACTGCCTGTCATGCGCTTGTAGATGTCCTTGATGTCGTTACAAGTTGTTTCGAAATGAGTGGTGGCATCGTAGGACCGTGATGCAAAAACCTGGAAAAATGAAGAAGCGGTTATGTTTGGGATTGATGCCCAGCAGTGCCTTATTGAAAGAAATTACTGTGAAGCCAGGGTTGTTATTGTTAACTAACGCTATTGAATAGTTTTTAATTGAAATTAAACTGAAATGAAATGGAAAAAATGAAAATAAATGAATAAATAAATTATATATATATACAATATCAAAATAACCCAACTGCAGTTTTATTGAGATTAACTGGAATGCAAAATAAAAAGAACATGATTTTTGGGAGTTATCTGTTTTTGCAAATAAACTCTTCATATATTCATATATATATATATATATATATATATATATATATATATATATATATATATATATATATATATATATATATATATATTAAAACATGAACTGAAATAAAAATAAAGCTACACATAAATATTTAAAAATTAAACTATTAGTCTTTTATCTAATGCTTATATCAGCTTAAGTAGGGCCCTATGAAATCCGTTTTATTTTTTCCCAAATTCTGTTTTAATTTTTCTGGATTCCATTTTTTGGGTTTAAAGTTTTCTCAACTCCTCCAAAGTGGTAAAGCACATCTAAATAATTAAAATCATGAAACTTACACAATTTCACATCAATTTAATAAAGGTTTAACAAAAATGACATGTTTAGGGCCCTAAATGTTTTATTTTTTCTCATGTTTTATTGTTCTAGCATGTCTAATTATTTGAAAGCATACTTATTTATTCAAATTTATTCTTAAAATAGTCATATGAACGTTTTTTTACCCTCAGAAATTCTGTGTTGTGCATTTAAAATGTTCTGGTTATCAAATGAAATGAATTTCATTTATCTTTTAATTATTGAAAATTAAGCAAACTTTTTTTTTGTTTTCGCAAACAAAGGGGAATTTACTATCAAAATTAAAACATGGAAGAAATGTTGTGTGATTATACCCTAAAAAATAATGTTTGTTTCATTTTAGTAGTAGTAGTAATAGTAGTAGTATATTTGTGGCACAGTGTCTTCAAGTTAAACCGGAATTTGATTTTGACGTGTTGCCGTGTCTGCCTTTACATTTCTGTGTGTATATGATACGACGCTAGTTTTCCTAAAATGGAATCGTCAAATGCTGAAATCACTGTGAGCGTCACGTGCACGTCAGTGTGTGTGTGTAGTAAACAAAACCGCTTGTCTGCTCCATTCATTAAAACAGAGACACGCAGAACATGCAGGATTTACATTTAAATGGTATTTTTGCGGTGTTATATTTACTAGTCCATATTGCGGTTTGATTTGAGGGTAATGACCTACTTTTGATTACTTCATTCAAATT
Organism: Labeo rohita; assembly: GCF_022985175.1. NCBI lineage: Eukaryota > Metazoa > Chordata > Actinopteri > Cypriniformes > Cyprinidae > Labeo > Labeo rohita. The sequence continues at coordinate 14,623,754 of NC_066891.1, read as the reverse complement.
TTGAAAAATTACGTGACATTCCACGTTATTCAGGAAATTCAGTTTTTATGACTGGATTCCACGATTCTGTCTGCGTTCATAGGGCCCTACTTAAGTGATCATTAGAAATGTTTCCTTGGAACCTAAATGAAATAAAAATGTTTAGTGTTGATGGGATTTTGAAATGTACATATTCATATAAGAAGTTAAATTATTCTTTGCATTGATATTAGTTATTATTAATTCTTAAAAATTATGTACTCAGTTCTTTCATGATTTTTCTTGACTAGCACAGCACACCTAACAAGACTTGTACATTGTGTACTGTACACGTGGTCTTTCTGGTCAGCAGTATGTTGTGTCAAATGATCTATGTATAATCTTTAACTTAGTGTTAATAACTTTAACTTAGTGTGAAATGCAGCATGCTTATTTCCCCTTTTAGAGATTAGAAAAGTTTGGGTCTCTATGTCTAAACTGGTATATCCTGTACCGCCTGTGTCCCGGGGGTGGCATATCATTAATTTATTTCTAGGTAGTCACGAGTTGATGCAGGCGTGGGAGATCTTTACAGACGTTATACTTTCCTAGTCATGTATTAGGAAATTACCCTTTTTTTTTCAGTCTTAGTTCTCTAGTATATAAAACCTGTGTCTTTGACGAGGATTCACTTCTGCTTTTACCTCTTTGCTGTCACTTCTTCTTTTTCTCCTCTTCTCTATCTTTCTCCAGAGTTAATCTCCTCAGATTTGTAAAATTTATAGGATTGATATAATTCAAAGATTTCTTAAATGTATACTAACTTGTTTGATTATAGATTGATTACGAACAACTTTATTTGTGAAATAATTGGATTGAACATTCTTATTGAAACTTAAATTTTAATTTTTTAGTTTCAAGTTATGATTATGTATGTTACTCATTTGCATTTCTGAAATCTTTTGAATAAATTTACAACTTCTGCAACTCGCCCATCTGACGTGGATTTGATTTTTGCATCAGTGTGAAATACTATGATTATTAACTCTAAAACGGAAATAAAAAGAAATTAAAGCTAAATAGAAATATTTAAAAATTAAACTATTCAAATAATTTTTGTTAACTGAAAAAAAGCCGAAGTAATATTAAATATAAGTATACTTATGTTTAAGTCTGTTATCTAATGCTTTTATTTAATATTATTTCAGCTTAAATGAAAATTTGAAATGTTTCCTTGGAAACTAACCAAAATAAAACAAGTCAAAATACTTTAATTAAACCATAACCTGAAATAAAAATAAATTAAAGCTAAAAAAAAATATTAAAAAATTAAACTATTAAAATCATTTTCATTAATTAAAATAAATCTGAAAATAATATTAAATAAAAGTACTCTTGTTAAGCTCAAATCTGTTTTCTAATGCTTATCTTTAATATTATTTCAGCTTAAATAAAAATTAGAAATGTTTCCTTGGAAAACAAATGAAATAAAAGTTCAGGGTGAAATATTATAATTTATACATCTAAAACTAAAATTAATTAATTAATTAATTAAAGCTAAAAAGAAATATATAAAAAGTAAACTATTAAAATCATTTTTGTTCACTGAAATAAAGTTTGTTCTGTGAAATGTTTTCTTGGAAACTAAATGAAATAAAACAGTAAGATGAAATACTATAATATTTAAACCTAAAATTAAAATAAAAAAATAATTAAAGCTAAATAGGTATATTCAAAAATTATACTATTTAAAATAATTTTCTTTAATTAAAATAAGGCTAAAATAATATTAAATATTAGTATACTTATTAAGATTAAATCTTTCATCTAATATTATTGTATTTAATATTATTTCAGTTTATGTGAAAATTAGAAATGTTTTCTCAGAAACTAAATGAAATAAAAATTTAGGGGGAAATACTACAATTACTAAACCTAAAACTGAAATAAAAATGAATTAAAGCTAAATATAAATATTTAAAATAATAATAAATAAAGACAACAAAAATTACTACAGCTAAAATAAAATTAAATGAAAATAATAATAATAATAATATTAAAATATCTGTGGGAAGCTGACCTGGCTCTCTGTACCGTCATCTGTGGGTTCATACATGTCACTGATGGCCACAAACCTGTAAAATGACAAAATAATAATAAAAAAATTGCATTCATGTATTATATGTGTCCATGAATTTAGTTGGCCAACTGTCATTCCGGACCAAAGTTTTGAAGTGTTTGTCTGGAGTGAAAAGTATATATTTTTTAAATACAGTAATACAATTATAGTTACATTTTTCTGAACCATGTTACTTGATTTGTCAGTTCTTAAAGTAAACAGGGTATAGAAAACATAGAACAAGAGAGTAAACTGACTTTTGGTCAATAGGCTCGAGGAGTTCCAGAGCAGGTTCGATTTCAGCTTCAGGATCAGAGGTTTCCACAGTGGTGCTTGCAATGGCGATGTACTTCCCCTGAGCCGCCACATTATGGGCGTAGGAGATCATGCAAACATAGATATCTACCAGCAAACAAAAACAAAATATGAATGAACCTTTCATTACCTCACACTTTTGAATGAAAGCAAACAGCGCCCTCTAGTGTTGACTGCACACAATTACTGATGCACACACACTTCATACACACTCTACACACATTTAGTGTAGGTTTGTCCTGCAAATGTTTCTCTGCAAGTATTCCGAAGTTGAAATACTGTCACGAACCTGATTTGCGGTTAACCTGGTTCTGAGGGATGATGATCTGGCAGGAATTGGCATCATTAGTGTTTTTAATGGGATGGCTGAGGACGCAGATGACCCGGATCACCTGACCGACTTTGTGCACGCGGTCCGGGATGTAGCTAGGGTCACAGATGAGCTGCTTGCAGCGGGCAACCTGGAAAAAGCAGAAACGAAGTTGCTATTTAATAAATAATTTTGAGTTATATCACACTGCAAACACTGCTCGTCTAAAAAATTTACCTCTCCCTCCGATTTCACGCCCACCACGTGTCCTCCCTCCATCACTATCTCATCCACTGGTTTGTTCAGCATGTAGGTTCCTCCATAAATTGCACTTAACCTGTAAGTTCGACCATATTTATAACACAAGGACTTTAAAATGATGCTTACTAGAATGATTGGGTGGGAGGAGTGGCTGACCTAGCAAATCCTTGAGGCAACTCCCCCAGTCCATACAGAGGGTACAGGTATGGGCTCTTCCCGTAGCGCGCCAAAGACTCGCTGTAGAGCTTGATCCTATTGATGGTCTCCAGACAAGGCTGCTCAAGGTAGCTAGAAGGAATTTACATCAGTTCGTTTATTATCAATGCAAAACATGATAAATAATAAGACTCTTACATACATTCTGGAGTTTTGTAACACTAGCGACACTTACTCGTCTGTCCTGTAGAGGGCCAGGGCATGTCCCGTGAAGTCGATGACGTCCTGTCCTAAGTCAAACTTCTTGTACACTTCTCCCATTGTTGTAAGTTTGGGATCAACGCCCTCAAAAGTCTTGGGGTCGTTCTCGTCAAAGTTGGCCACAAAAACTAGGAACTTGCGGAAACGTCTCTTCTCAAACATTCCCATTAGGTCTAAGCAAAACATGTGGCAACTAAATTAATCTGCATTTTTATCAAAACAATTTTTGATTTCGTTCTAGAGATAATAAAAATCCTATCTGGACTTACTTGAAGCCAGTGCCTCTGTCTCAGTAGAGGGCACTTTGTAGATTTTTCCTCCTTTATACACGAAGCTTCCCTCAACCACTTTGAAGTCAAGATATCTGGTGACTTCAGTGTACAGAAGCATCTTAACTAATTGACCTTAAGGAAGATAATGACAAAATGCAGTGGTACGTCATTATTCAGAGTATTATAAAAAATTATGGACTTGCATTAATTAAAGGACAACAGTTTCATCCAAAATCATGTTCTGAGTAGAGCTGTCAAATGATTAATCATGATTAATCACATGCAAAATAAAAGTTTGTGAATAAAATTTGTGTGTATTATGTATATAATTATATCTATATATATATCTATATATATATATACATATATATTAGGGCTGGCAAATGATTAATTGCGATTAAACGTGTGTACTGTGTATGTATATATAAATGCACACAAATTAATGTATATATTTAAGAGAAATATGTTATTTATGTACAAAATATTTTTATTTATATATATCAATTCTATAAAAATTATAATAAATACATATACGTGTATTTCTTAAATATATACATGAATGTGGCTGTATTTATATATTTATAAAGTTTTATTTTGTATGCGATTAATCATTTGCCAGCCCTAATATATATATTTATACACACACACACACACACACACAAATACATGTCATTTAAACATATTTATATATATGTATATATGTACCACAAAACCAAAAATTGTAGCAATAGCCAAAAATACACTGTATGGGTCAAAATTATCGACTTTTTATTTATGGCAAAAATCATTAGGATATTAAGTAAAGATAATGTTCCATGAAGATATTTTGTAAATTTCCTACCGTAAATATCAGAACTTAATTTTTTATTAGTAATATGCATTGCTACGAACTTCATTTGGACAACTTTTAAGGTGATTTTCTCAATATTTAGTTTTTTTTTTGCACCCTCAGATTCCAGATTTTCAAATCTCGGGCCAAATATTATCCAATCCTAACAAATTGTTTATTTAGCTTTTACATGATATATAAATCTCAAGTTTGATATTTAAATATTTTGTATATAAATATAACATATTTTTCTTAAATATATACATATGTGTGTATTTATATATAATTAATAAATATACACAGTACACACAGACATATATATTAGGAAAACACAAACTTTTATTTTGCATGCGATTAATCGCGATTAATTGTTTGACAGCAATATTAGTTTTGAGCAATATTGTCATACCAAAAATCATGTTACTTAGGTATTTTTACCATTGGCCATTAAGAATTTAGGAATAAGATCCACGTTCCAGTCTCTTCCCCGGCCCATTGACTCTGGGGGGCTGTCTGAAATCCCAAATCTTTTATAGAGCTGAGAGAAAAACATGTTAAATGTGAGTGCATGCATTAAAAAAAAAATCATTTTTAAATGTGATATGAATATTAACATTAAAATTAAAAAATGAATTTGTTAAAATACAAGGAAACATTTATTCTCGCAATTATACAATTATAGTAAACGTGTTTAATATCAAGCAGACATGAGATTGGAGTAGTGACAGTGGTAAATGCGAAGCATCCTCACCTCCTCCAGGGGTGTGATGGAGGAACTTTCACCACCGTAGTATGGATTTCTGTCCATATGCAAAACTTTCTTCCCATTCACAGACATGATCCCAGAGAGAATACATTCCTACACAAACAAACATGATTTAGTTGAAATAATCGCTCATGGATATACTATTTCAATTCATCTGTTGACATGGCAGCGGGTATCTATCCACTGCCTTGACTTCCGTGTTAAACACTGGGATGGATGCGAGTCACCCCACCCAACCAGTGATGGAAAGTCCGAATCATTTCCGCGAATCGGTTCTTTTGAACAGTTCTCACTGAAATGAAGCGCTTCGAAAAACGAACTCTTCTGACTCGTCTACGTCATTCTGACATTCGTGGCCTATTTCATGTTTTTAAGTTTGATAAACATCTGTGTTTATTCTAATGTGTGTGTTCCAATTCCGTTTGTTGCAGCCATGGCATAAAAAATTAATATTTTAGAACCTAAACATAATTTACAGTTACATTAAGCAATACGGTAATTACTTTAAAGTTTCACATCCAACCGTTTGTGTGTTAAAACTTCCATATAGGTAAGTCGTAAATACATTTCCAAGAGGTGTTTATACATTTTTTACAATTCGGATATCAAATCGATTCACTAAGAAGATTCGACTCACAAGAACAATTCGTTCACGAATCGGACATCGCTACACCCAGCCCACATTACGAGCCGCAGCCCAGATCAGCCACTATCCTCCATGAGGAAAATTGAGGAAACGTTTGATAAAAACACTTCTGCTTTTTACGTTTTTAATATTATTAATAATAATACTGCTTTTGCACGCATTTATGCAATGTCAAGCTCCTACGTTTGTTAAACCGGGCTCTTTAGATTATAACAATAACAAAAATAAATACAGGCAAACAATGAACTAACATCACTTAGGTAAAACGCAGCTTTTACGTTGGCAAATCATTAAAGGCAAAATATCCGCAATGAAAACATGTATCTCCCTTATTTCGACGCACGACCAAACGGGATACCTGATGCCACTCCTTAGAACCAGACACTGGGAGAAGAATCATTCATTACTTTTTAATAACCGCTTTCATGTCAATATAATGATGCAGCCTCAATGGCTTTGAAAATACGTGGGAAGGTGAATTTGGGATGGATTGCACTCGTATTCAGGAAGAAATTGCGAGAAATGCTGGCTCACTAGACACACATACAGTACTGGTCCAAAGGATGCGTCAGCAATAGGCCCTCGGGTTCAATCTAACGCAAAGCATCTATTCGTACAGCCACATCTATAAGCATCGGAGCATTCATCGGCAATATCTCTATCTGTTTCCAAAGCGAGCGAGTCCTCAGTGACCCGAATGCGTTACTCACTGTGAGTCCGGTGCCCAATACGATAACATCATATTCCTCATCCATGTTGTATTACAGTGGATCTCCCGTCTTTAGCCAAATTTCCGCTGCAAAAAAATCTGCGAAACGGTGTTGATGCAACAAAATATTTATGCAGAATCAGTCTGTTGTCCTATAAGCGGCAAAAACCAGCTCTTTGCACACAATTACCGCTCAAATAATTTGATACGTATCACAATTGATCACTGACTGTGGTGCGACCGGCGAGAACAACCAAAGATGGCCCTGACCGCAACACGAGCTCCAGCGGTGCGGAGACATTCGCGAAATAATATAGTGCACCTCCCTAACGGGAGATAATTAATATTGCCACGAATGTCATCAACCCAGAGTTACAGTTCAGCCGTAAATATAGATGCTTTAATAATATCAACCATAATTCACATCCTGGGTAATCTTATTGAGTACAGTTGAATTCGCTCGGTGGCACTTTCATTTCCCCATTTTACAGCTGAATGGCACAGGGCGCAGTCACAGTACCAGATATCCCTCCGCCGACAACACTGGATGAAGCCTCTCTCAATAATGCGTGAATTAACGTGGTGATAATTAAGATAAGAGATGTTTTGAGTGTTCTGCAAACGCAAAGGATTTTATGCTTACATATCAACGTGCTCATAATATATGATATGCTAGTAATTAAAATAAGCATGGTTAAATGCGGTCATATGACAGAGTCTGTCAATATTTAAACATCATAAAGTTGTCCTGAAATTACAGCGTCATCCCGATGCACTAATATGTTTAGAGACAAATGCTAATTTTACATTGAGTATTAAGAAGCGGATTGTCTCTTACAAAACAAAGGTAGTTTTTGATTAACTGTTAGCAATTTTTTATTTTTTTTTTTTGTTGCGAGAACCGATACATTTGGATCATGCAGATAAAGCAGACAAACGAGCGTTCAGTTGTTAAAAATAAATGGCATTTTATCAGATATTTCTGTTTTTACAGAATAGTGCGAGTACCTTTATTATTTTACAATGTGACCACTGTATTAACAATGTATTTTACAGTGCTGCGTCCCATAGATAGATAGATAGATAGACAGATAGATTGTAAGAATATACACTACCAGTCAAACGTTTTTGGACAGTACGATTTTTAATGTCTGTTCTGCTCACCAAACCTGCATTATTTGATCCAAAATACAGCAAAAGCAGTAATATTGTGAGATATTTTTACTATTTAAAATAACTGCTTTCTATTTGAGTATAGTTTTTTTTATTCAATTATATATTTTTGAATTTATTTCTGTGATTTCAGGACTGAGTTTTAGCATCATTACTCCAGTATCCTTCAGAAATCATTGTAATATTGTGATTTGCTGCTCAAAACATTTATTATTATTATTATGTTGAAAACAGCTAAGTAGGTTTCTCTGATGAATAAAAAGTTCAGAAGAACAACATTTATCTGAAATAGAATCTTTCGTAACAATATAAATATTGTTATCATCACTTTTGATCAATTTAAAGCATCCTTACTAAATAAAAGCATTCATTTCAATGAATTAAAAAAATAATACTGACCAAGCTTTTGAATGGTACAGTGTATAATGTTTTAAAAGCTTTTTATTTTAGATAAATGCTGATCTTTGGATCTTTTTTTTCATCAAAGAATCGTGAAATCCTCATTTTCTTATGTATAATAATGCAAATGTAGTTTTTTCATATGATGTCGCAACGCTGCATCCCGCGCATGCGCACTGTTCAGGAGACGTGAACGAATCGAGTCAGAAGAGAATCACATGATTGAAGAAAAAAAGCAGTCACATGATCATCAGCGCTCTGCCATTCACGTGACGCTCCTACAGAATGACGGAAGTAGGAATGCGGTGTTGTAGTCTCTCAACAATGGCCTTCACCTCGCTTTTATTATTTATCTGCTCGATTTATAGCTGTTATGCTCAAGTGCCTCTGCTCATGTGGACCAGTGATGGGTACGTCACACGTTGTTTCTTTAAAATTGTTTTCGTATTGTTCTCTATAGTAACTCCAGAACACTGCTGTGCTTTTCTTATATAGGCTATGTTTAGACAACTAAATCAGCTGAGTGACATTGGATAGCGTTTGGTAGAGGTTTATTACTCAAGGTTTATTGTCAATACAGGTCCAACATGCCACATCTGGCCCAACCAGCAGCTGGTCAGACAGTATCTGGTGGGCAGCTGACGTCTTATCTGAAATCTGCCTTGTCCATTGCTCCACACAATGTGCTGCTCTTCCTGCAGGATGAGGTAAAATGCCCCTTATGTTTAAAATGTGGGATCTGTAGTGCTTTCCTGTGCTAAATAGCATTCAAAGCATTTGATTAGTCTTATAGTAGAGTTTTATCTAGTTGAAATAATGAACTGAATGTGCTGTATGTTCGAAAAATTGTCATAAAGGTAATAATGCCGTTCAAATCAATTCCACATATTGTCCTTTATTAAAAAAGATTAATGGTGAAAACTTTTACAATGCAGTAGGAATGTATTTTACAATGTGGAACTATTAGTGAAATAGTTTCCTCCTCTGACACTGATATTTTTACTCTCATAGTTACTGGACTTGTCAGTATAGTGTGACTTTGAGCCACAGTCTTACTTCCCCATCCATCTTCCCTTGGACATACCATTATTTCATTACCCCTGTACAGTTTTGAACATCTTCGAACTGAAATGACAAGCTTTCATTTGCTTTATTGCAATATTAAACATCAGAGATGTGAAACGTTGACTAACGAGTGTGGTAAATGGTAGATATTAAAGGGATAGTTTACCAAAAAAAATGAAAACTTTGTCATTAATTACTCACCCTCATGTCGTTCCAAACCCGTGAGACCTCCGCACGGGGTTTGATGAGCTTTTTTGACCCTCCATAGACAGCAAGGGTCCTACCATGGTCAATGCACAGAAACGTAGTAAGGACATTGTTAAAATAGTTCATGACATCATTGGCTCAATTGTAATTTTACAAAGCTATGGGAATACTTTTTGTTAAAAAAAAAAAATAAATAAATAAATAAAATAATAACTTTATTCAACAATTCTTCAACTCTCCAAAATGGCACTAGTGTGAGGCAGAGGAGAGGAATGGTTGAAAGCTATTATTTTGTTTTTTTGTGCACAGAAAGTATTTTCATAAATTCGTAAAATTATGGTTGAACCACTGATGTCACATGGACTATTTTGTTGATGTCCTTACAACCTTTCTGGACCTTGACCACCGTGGTAGGACCCTTGCTGTCAATAGAAGGTCAGAGAGCTCTTGGATTTAATCCAAAATATCTTAATTTGTGTTCCAAAGATCAACAAAGGTCTTACAGCTTTGGAACAGTGTGCGGGTAAGTAATTAATGACAGAATTTAAATTTTTGGGTGAACTAACCCTTTAACAATGTATACTTGATCTGAATCAGTGTTGTTGAAAACTAAATATTGATAAAAACTGAAATATTAGATAAAGATTGAAAATTGTTTATTTAAGTTAAGCCATGACAGCATTTCAAATTTTTAAGTATTAAAATTGAATTGAAATTGAACATATCAAAAACTGAAAGTGAAACATAACATTAAAAAAAACAATTTGGAAAAAAAAAAAAGTAAAATAACTAAAACTAAAATAAAAATAAAAGCTGTTAAATAAAATTAAAATTAAAAAAGAAAAAGAAAACAAAAACTAATTCAAAAATAAAATAGTTTCTAAAGTAACAAATTTTATTTGAATCCAAAAAAATGCATGATGCTACTGGGGTGTAAAGTCTTTAAATCGGTGCTCTTCTTAAGAAGAGTAGAAAAAATAAAAAGCCTTTATTCACATGGCTTTACAATTAAAAACATGCACCGACGCGTTGCGGCTAACTTGCCTTCATCAGGGTGACACTTTCTACTAAGAAGATTTTCGAGTGCCTTGGTTTGATGAGTTTTTTTAACAAATTTTATTGTCTGTTCTTCCCACTTTACAGCTAAGTATGGACGACTTCACCATGTACGGTGGAGTGTTTGGCAACAAGCAAGACAGTGCCTTTTCAAATTTAGAGGTGGGTCTGTTTTTTATTCTGGAAGGATAGCACAACTAGGGTTCTTTCAACATTATCATCTTTCTCTCTTGGTATTCCAGTCAGCACTTCGTACGTCCTCCAATCCCCTGGTGTTGCCAGCCCTGGACTGGTCTGCATCACATTCTATCCTGGAACTCTTCCAGGGAGAGCTGGGTATCCCAGCAGTCCACATCGACCCCAGCACCCTGAAGGAAATCAAGCTGAACGCCGCACAGCCTTTCCTGCTGGCCGTCCACCTCCCTTACACTGCTGGGTAAGATGTTCTTTGATGTTATTTTATACATAGTTTCTTACAAAAAGTGTTCAGATATTAATTGTAAAGCACTTTCATGCTTTCTGCAACACAGGGACTAAAATATAGCATTTACAGCTTTTTCAGAGAATACAATTATTAAACAAAGTAATGCCAAAATGATTCAACAAACACAGCACAGTATTTAAGTAAAATGAAGGAACTGGTTAATGTCTGAATGCTTTTGCAAGGCACTTTGAATTTCAGTAATAATATTAAAATGTTCCCTTTTTTCTGGTTGTAGTGTTGATATCGTTAAAACCTAAAAATCATTTAGTCGTTGAAATAAAGTATATTTGTTAGATAAAACTGAAGCATACAAACTTAGGAATGAAAAGTAGAAATATTTTCTTGGCCACAACTTAAAATAAGTTTAAGTTAGTTTATTACAAAATAAGTTGAAGTACATACATTATTAAAAATAAAAACGACTGAAAGCTAAATATAAATAATAAAAAAAATGACACAAAAGAGCACAATAAAATTACTAAAAAATAAAACTGAAAATGTAAAAATAAAAGGTAATAATATGTTAATAAATACCATATATAAATAATATAAAAATAACACTGTTTTTGCTTTGTTTGCATGTCAGGGATCAGACAAAGGAACTGCTTTTGAAAAATGGTGAGTAGTTACATTTTTTTAATCAGGTTTGATAATTATTTTAATATAACGATTGTGTATTGCTTTTATGCTTTAAATCTTTTTAACTTTATTTCATGTGTCTGTCAGTATTGTTGTACTATACTATAGTATGTAAGCTTTCTTTTCTGATTAGATGCGGTCATTGGAGAGGTCCTCGACATGTTCAAATCTCAGGATGTGCCTTACACCGCTGTATACACCGGCCTGAAGCCCTCTAGAGTAAGTCCTCACATTTACCTTGCATTTACATGTATTCATTTCACAGTGCTTTTATCCAAATAAGGAAAGTCACAAGGACAAAGTTAGTATGTTCTGTTCTCCGACATTATGTTCAGTAGCTCTTCATTTGACAATAAATTCACGACAGCTTTGATTAAACTCTGAGCAACAATGTCTTTTGTCTTTTTTTTTGTAGGTCATCGAGGAGACCCCTGTAATGGCAGGGCGTTCTATGGGCCGATCGCTACTTCAGGCACCACCACAGGCGTCTGTGAAACCTCCACTCGTCTTCAACGATGCAGAAGGGCGGCCCTGCATCCTTCTGTGGGCTGACACTCTCCTCGCTACTTACAATAAAATTGAAGTTGATCTGGCGAGAGACATTTTTAATAGTTCTACTAATGTCACGGCTGGTTCAGTTTGCAATGAAACTCTGTCAAGGTCAGAATCATAATCAATCAGAAACCAGTATACATTTCAGTATTTTTCAGTGCTTTTTGCTTGAGAGTATAAAATGTTTTGTTTTTCAGACTCGTCCTTAATTACAGAGGCGTTCTGGGTTTGCAGTCCCTCCGGCTTATGTGAGTATTCAACACATAATATGTCACTGATATGAATTATTTGCGATTTCTTAGAAGAGGATTTAGTTAGATATTAAGGAAGAAAAAAACAAAATTTTACAAGATTTTTAATAAGGGTGAAATGTCATGATTCGGATCAATACACAATACTGGTCTCATGATACAATACTTTGAACAAAAAAAAAACATTTTTTTTTTTTTTTTTTTTAAAACATTTGGCCCCCCATGTACAGCTCATTAGGGATGCCAAAATAAAAAATATTTGTTTGTTTATCTAAAAAATTTTTTTAAAATATTGTATTTTATTAAATAACGTGTTTTATGTTTGCTTTATTACTAATGAGTAATAAACATTGTATGACCTTTTGAATTTACCATATTTGATGCTAAATTAACCCCCGGGGGTCAAAAGTTGGGATTAAAGGGATTTTTTTTATTTGATAAAATGGTTAGAATGATTTCCGAAAATTCAGCCTTGCCATCACAGAAATTAAAGTATAATAAAATAACAATAGTTAAAAACATAAAAAACTGTAATTATTTAAAACCTTTAAGCAATAGTGTATATTTTGTTTTATTATAATACTTCACAATTTTATTGTTTTTATTGTACTTTATTTTTAAAAAATACAGCTTTGTTGAACCTAAGACACTTGTCAAAAACATTTAAAAAATGTAATTATTTAAAAACTTTAACCAGTAGTGTACATTTTGTTTTATTATATTATTTGACAGTTTTTATCGTATTTTTTACTTAAGAAAATGCAGCTTTGTTGTACGTAAGAGACTTGTGAAAAACATTAAAAACCTGTAATTATTTAAAATCTTTAACTTTATATAGTGTAAATATTATTATATTAGTTCACAATTTTATTGTTTTTATCTTTGTTGAACATAAGAGAGTTTTATATTTAAAAAACTGTAATTATTAAAAGCCTTTAAGCAATAGTGTATATTATTTTACATTTCTATTGTTTTTATTATGCTTTATTAAAAAATGCAGCTTTGTTGAACATAGGAACCTTATCAAAAACAGTAAAAAAGTGTATATATTGTTTTATTATAATTTTTTCACAATTTTATTGTTTTTATTGTACTTTTTTCATAAAAATGCAGCTTTGTTGAACATAAGAGACTTGCCAAAGACATTACAAAAACTATTTATTTAAAACTTTTAATCAATAGCGTATATATTGTTTTGTTATATTTCACAGTTTTACTGTTTTTATTGCATTTTTTTATTCGAAAATGCAGCTTTGTTGAACATAAGAGAGTTGCCAAAACATTAAAAAACTGTAATTATTTAAAACCTTAAGCAATAGCATATATTTTGTTTTATTATATTATTTCACAATTTTATTGTTTTTATTGTACTTTATTAAAAAATGCTGTTTGTTGAACATAAGAAACTTGTCAAAAACAGTAAAAAAAACTAATTTAAAACCTTTAACTAATAGTGTATATATTGTTTTATTATATTTTTTTCATAATTTTGTTTTTATTGTACTTTTTCATTAAAAAATGCAGCTTTGTTGAACATAAGAGACTTGCCAAAGACATTACAAAAACTGTAATTATTTAAAACTTTTAGTAAATAGTGTATATATAGTTTCATTATATTATTTCACAATTTTACTGTCTTTTTTTTTTTTTTTATTCGAAAATGCAGCTTTGTTAAACATAAGAGACTTGTCGAAAACATTATAAACCTGTAATTACCTGTAATTATTTAAAACTTTTAACTAATATACATACATACATATATACACATATATATATATATATATATATATATACATAAAACCATATAATTTTATTGTTTTTATTGTACTTTTTTATTAAACAAATGCAGCTTTGTTGAACATAAGATACTTGGCAAAGAAATTACAAAAACTAATTATTTAAAACCTTTAACCAAAAGTGTATATATTGTTTAGTTGTATAATTTCACAATTTGTTTTTATTTTTGTATTTTTTATTCAAAAATGCAGCTTTTTTGAACATAAGAGACCTGTCAAAAACATGACAAAAATTGTGATTATTTAAAACCTTCAACCAATAATGTTGCATTTTTGTATTGTGATGCATTTTAACAATATTAATTTGTGACGCTTCCCCAAAGCTTCTCTATGCGCAAGACTTTCTTTCCCGTATCTGCTCGCCACTGGTCATTGATGGAGCAGGTGGTGCTGGAGTATGACGGCCAGAGGGCCATCTTTAACGGCAGTGGTGGGATCTATTCTCCTGCAGAGTATTCTTTTCATTGCCAGAGCGTGAGCAGCACTCAGAGCCCCCTGCTGGTGCCTCGCAGTGCTACAGACAATGCTACCCAGTGGACGCTGTCCTTCACTGATTTTCAGGTACTATTGCAGCGTGTACTTTTGGAGACAGCTTCATTTACAAAACGTAGACCTTGCAATAGCAATATATTTATATTCCAGCGTCACATATACACAGTATGTCATAACTCCACATACTGCAGCTGATTGATCGTGTTTCCCACAGATCCAAGGCTTCAACGTTACTGGTGAAGACTTCTCGTATGCCAGTGACTGTGCAGGATTCTTCACTCCTGGCATTTGGATGGGCCTGCTGACCTCTCTGCTCATGGTGTTCATACTTACCTACGGCCTGCATATGATCATGCAGGTTCGCACCATGGACCGCTTTGATGATCCAAAAGGCCCAGCGATTTCAGTGCCTCAGAGTGAGTGATTTGAACCAAAAAAACCAACAACCAAAAACTGTCATGTTTATCAAAATTGTGAAAATATACTTGATTTGAATGTCAAAAATGATGTGTTTGGTAATCAGGAATTTACAGATCTAGCATGAGTATGAGTGTTTTTAAGAGTATGTATATTCAAAGACAAATAATATTTTTCAAGTTTATTTTGATGTCTTGTAGAAAGTGGTAAAAATTATTTTCATCTCTCCCTTATTACATTTTTAATTTTTACTTTGATAACACTTTACAATAAGGTTCTATGCATTAAATGTAATAGCTAACATGAAATAACTGAACAATTTTTACAGCATTTTTATATATATATATATATATAAGTAGAGAATATATGTACTGTACATATACACATATATGAAGGAACTTGGGTTAACATTCAATATTCTATTGTTATATTTGTAGATTAATATTAATATTTAGATTCATAAATGCTGCAGAAAATTGTTCATTCACATTAGTTCATGATATCTAATGTATTGAATTGAACCTACACATTTCAGTACATATACAGTGCACATGCATGTTTCTCTGTCTAGAATGCAATAACATTTTTGACACATTTTGCATTAGAACATCTTGTGCTGTTCTTTTTTGGACTACTGTTATTTATCTTGTCTTATAAATCTGGTGGTTTGTTTCTCATATTGTCCTAGATTTGTATATGTTTGTGTAGTTGTACATTTAAGAGTTGCCAATATTTAATTATGCCAAATGTACAATTTAAGTGCCTAAGATGGACCAGTCACTGCATGGAAAATAAGTGCTAAATATGGTAAATTATGAATTGTTTTTTTTTTTTTGCTATTAGACTAATAAAAGTGCCAAAAGTACCCAGTATTCATGTATTGTCAATGGATAAAATGTTTGAATTTATGAGATGCCCAAAATTGTGAACAAATATAAAGATTGAATGGTTTATAGATTTAAATGTTTTTCAGTGCAGTATAGCTTGTCATAAAATATTCAATATGCCTTAAATATGCAATTTTTAGTATGTTTTTTGATTTGCAATCATTATTAATCACATCCTTTTTTCTAGTTAAATGATTAAACTACCACTAAATATCTCAATTAATTGCTCCCTGTAACAATGCAATTAGGGGTGATATGTTGACTCCACGTGACGGTATTTGCAACTGAGTGATACAGAAAGCTATTCATGTTACATTTTGCAATAGAAATGATCTACTAAACCAACTGGTCTTGCAAAATGTAATTTCACTACATGTTTGTCAAAAAGAACCAATGCTCAAACGTCTGCAATACAAGAACTAAAAATGAACAAATGGAAACGTGTCAGTTAATAAGAACTATGTTATTCTCTTTTTATTTGTGGAAAACATCTAGGCAAATACAGAGTTGCAAGAGGTGGATATATAATCAGTAGTATGTCTGCTCAGCTTTGCTGCATCAAAGAGTCACCATTTGGCTAGTGCATGTTGATAACATTTTAAAGCAAACCTCTTATTCTTCCCTTTCCCCTAGAAACAAACAAACAAAAAAATGTAATGCTCAAGAAAAAGCAATTAGGTCTTTGTATGTGTTTGACCTGGAGTACATAAAAAAATTCTGTAATTATTAATAATAATAAAAAATTGATATTGAAAGCAGTAATAGTTAGAACCTAGAGTTAAACAACACTGGGGGGAAAAAAAAAAAAAACACCCTTGAGGATGAAAAGGCACTTAAAGTACTTAAGCAGGATTAGATAACACTTACTACTTCATTTAAAATCTGCACTTCAAATCACACTCTTCAGAATATTTACTGGATGCTTAATATGCACATGCTGTTTATTAAAATGAATTTTACCAGGCAAAACTAACCAGATTTGGTTTATTTGTGGCTTCACAAATACTATGGAAAAGTTATGAATATAGACAATCCTTTTAAATCAGATATGTCTAGATGAACATTCAGGCTAAATGTAGCCCTAAACTAAAATCGGTGAGATAAGGGACAGTCAGTGCACTTTTTGGTGTGAATCTTTCAGTTGTTTTCAGGACGAGTAACAGCAACTTTATCATTAAGAGAAAAGTGATCCCTGAATCAACAGTGTTAAAAATTAAGTTAAAAATGACAAAAACACTTTATAAAAGTGAAATCAACCTGACTTCTGTGAAGACAGAGCAGTTTCAGAGTACAGAATGGGACAAAGTTAGCGACTGCTAGAAAAGGAGTTTGTTCAAATTAAGATGAGGCTTTTCTTTTTAAGCAACAGTGGGTCTGATTATGGAGGAATTTGCTGCGGGAAATTGGTCGACTGGCGGATTCAGGTAAGTGCTTATATAAACTATATATATCTGAAGGATGCTTCACTTGGATTCTCTCAAGGACAACTTCATGATTACCTGTAATTAGAGGTGCAAAATTATTATATAGTCAGTCACTCACAAAACACTCACAAAGACAATTATATAAAGGTTATATAAGTAAACTATAGTTTTTGAAGGTATGAAAACTAGCAAGTCACAATAATAACATACTTAGGTTATTTAAAAAAAAAAAAAAAAGACAATAATTAAATAGTCTAGAAAACACTCAGTGCTGTTGATGCTAAATGTCCTGCACAATCCCGACAGCTCAACTGACATATTCTTCAGTGTTTATATTTTGGGATTGACAGGTTTCTGATTTCATAAACTTTAAATGCCAATGTTGTACGATGCTCAGAAACTCTGCCTGTCTGCTCATGGTGAGGAAAGGAGGAGGAAGTAGGACAAGCCTGTCTTAGAAAAGATTTATAGTTCCTGTTGTCCTTACCATGGATTTAAAGGTGATTATAATACATCAAGATTATTAGACTCCACCTTGCCAGAATACTGGTGTTTTGAGCTGCAATCCAAAAATCCAGTGTTGGTCAGCATGTTCATGACTACATAACGGTATATTAAACCTCAACCCAACACACACTTACAAGACCTCACCACATAACTAAACGGACAACCTGTCCACCAAAAAAACAAACAAACAAAAAACAAACAAAAAAAACACAAACAAAAAAAACCAAACAACAACAAAAACAGCACCCAGATTCCTATATAGACTATTAGCATAAAGGGTTGCAAACGTGAAAAAAAAAAAAAAACATTTCCACAAGGATTTTTCATGGAAATTTTTTATGCACAGTAATGCAATTTGTGGTTTGATAAATTACTGGAGATGTATTTAACTACCTGCTCAAAGACGAAAATCATTTTGATTTGATTTTTAGGCATGCCTAAAAATATTTAAAACAAAAATGATACAACTGATTATAAAATTGCATTTGACTGCAAATATATGTACTTTCTTTCAGAATATGTTCCAATCACCAGATTTTTGGAAAAGTAAACGTCTACAAATGGTATTCACAGCCAAGGGCCGTGTGAATAGGATCACAGCTTGACAGAGCTACTTGGGATTAGAGCCCTGCATTTAAGCCCGAGTCCTCTTTTAGGCTTCTCATTTTTATATTTTAGACATCCAACAATTATGTGAAAAAAATGATGAAAAAAAATTTTCTGCGCTGGTGGAAACAACACGAGACTTCACCGATACCAGCTCAGAAGGCGTTTAGTGTCTCTGTCAGCAGCAGCTGGAACAGTTCCGCGTTCAAACGCACACAATAGGCAAAAGTTATTACCATGTCGGGGAAGGGGGAAATAACACGATTTTTTTTTTTTTGTATTATTTATTAATAAACTAGTGTTTTCTGAGTCAGCGTCACAAGGATGAAGTTTCCGATCCCGACTCGCCATCTCCTCTTTGGACGCGACTTTAGAGAGAAATGCATCTTACAGATTATATCATGAAACAGTTTTTGTTTTTGATTTGTTTCATTTCGTTAAGTAATAATTTAAAGCTTTCTATATATACATTTATCATGTCTGTGAGGTATGTATTCGCTGAGTTTCGGTTCACTTTTGTGAAGCGCTCCTGTTGAGACGACAAAGCGCATCATGTTTGTACTCTTTATTTTCTAAAAGCACCGTTTGCAATGTTTTGTTGATATTGTGAGTGCAAACAAATAAAACAGTTCCGAATGATGTATTACTCTTACCTTTATGAGGAAAAAAATTGACGGAAAAAAAAAAAAATTACTGAAAACAATGCAACTGATCTCGCTGGTGCCTCCGTGTCCTGCAAAGCGGGTTTAGCTTCCACTCTCCGCACAAATGATTGGATATGCGCCTAATACGCATCTACGTTTAATGTGTAAACTAACATTGTTTTATACTTGAACTGTTTTATATCTCAGATTTAGGCAAGTCGTGATGATCAAACAGACTATGATCAGTCTATGAAAAACTATGACTATGAAAAACGTTTTCTAAATTAACTTAAAGAAATTAACCTAAATCTAATCACTTTGCCATTACATTCAAAACTGAACTATTTTAATAGCTGAAACAGTAGTATAAGCTGTTTTGGGAGAAGGGCTCTGGTCGGAGAATTCTGATAGGCTGTCCGACAAGGGCCGGGCTAGGGCCTGAGCATCTCGGGCCAGGGTCTATACTTGGAGGGATTCTGACTCTAAATGTCATTTCCAATGCTTCATGGAAGCAGGTGGCATTCTCTCCAGTACTATGGGTGGTGTAGTTCTACACCAGGGTATAGTCACCACTTTTTCAAAATACTCATGTTTTGAGCTGCAATCCAAAAGTCTGGTGTTGGTCAGGCTGTACATGACTAAACATCTGATATAATAATCCTAAATCTCAAAGGCATCTCCATTTCCCATGGAAAATTTGTGGAAATCTTTCCCAAACTTTCCACGTGTTTTGCAACCACTAAATGTAAAGTATTAATTTATTACCCAATATGAGAGTGTAAAAAGGAACCAAGGAGCATAAGGAGCAAAAGTAGCAACTGAGACAGTGCAGATATCTTACCGTTTCTGTGTATACCGGTATCCACCATAAAAAAGGCCTGCAAATTAAACAGAAACGAACTGCATTACAAATGATTATCTTTGATTACATTAAAAAAAGGATCAAATTGTTATTATAGTAATGTCAGAATCCTATATAAAAAAAATATTGTACACAATATCAAAACAGAGACTGTGTGACAGCTGTCAAGTGCATTGGGCAAAAATGCACCAGCTGCATTAGCACCAGGAATTGATTTGAATATACAATAAATATTACAATACAAGCCTCTGTTACTGTATTGAACAACAAATTCAAAGCTTATTGTGCATCACCTTGAAAATACGAAATATTCGTATTTTAAATATGAATGACGTTATGATGAGCGAGTTTTATTTTCTGATTAAGCAACATCTATTTCAGACACTTCAAGGCAGTTATGTTACATGTCTGCACATTTAACAGTATTCAGAACAAGAAAGAAAAAAACATAAGTTTAAAGGATTTGTTGAGGAGTGCAAGGACATGAAAAAATATATACATTTTTTAAACTCTCAATGCAATTTTGGCCCAGTGTGATAATCAGGTGAGACTTATTTTCCAGAAAGGAGTCATTATCAAAAAGGAAAACTTTAAATCCTACAGTATTCTTTGTTTCCATGCATGGAAAGCTGATTGATGAATTCAATTTTTTTTTAAATAAATAAATAAATCATAACTGTTGCATTTTTTAATCCCTGGCACCCAAATCCAGCCATTTTTTAAAGCCCAACACTGCAACAACGTAACAACAGATTGTGACTGTATCGAATAAAAAAAAGAACGTATAGGATAGGGTACAGTAGATTATCATGTGAATTATGCAGACTGTAACTTACCTCCAGTAGCTACTCCAACAGCTACCACAATAAATGATATTAGCCATGGAGCTGCAAAAAAAAACAAAAACAAAAAAAAATTTAATGAAAAGTTGAATGGATTCAGAGAAAATTTACAGCACAAGACATCCTTGTAACCTATAACAAAATTACTTTGTAACCCTTATAACAAAAATAAACATAATCCACAAGTAATTTAAAAGCAAGCTACAATACTCAACCAGAAATATGACATGACCTACAGAATGCTCAGAAACCAGCATAGGATACTTTGAGTCTCATTTACAAGAATACTACAATTATCCAATATCATAATCCACCAGTTTCATACATTTCAGATCAAAAAGAACAAGAAGCCAGGGGTGACTGTTACTAACAAGAGGAATCACCTCGTTATTGAATAGCATAGTAAAAAAGGTTTTTATTAAAAAAATAAAAAACAAGAAAATAAAAAAGACTTACACATGCCTTGTCTTTCTTCCTCTGTGTCTCCTGTGGAAGAAAAAGAATACAGTTAGGAAACCGTAACTCAGGAGAAAGATTTAAATACAAAGAGATGGATAACCTAGATGGAGTAGATTATTAAAAAAAAAACAAAAAAAAAAGAAAAAAAAAAAACAAAGAGAGTGAAAAACAGTGGACAGAGTTTAAACAGTTATAACAGAGGTATTTACTCTCTCATGCTAAGAAAGGAATGTTCTCCTAAAAGACCCATTATGAAGATTATAACATTAAGATAGGTTAGTGAAGTGAAAACAAAGAACTTTTCTGCAGCAGAACTGACATTTAATTATGCAAACTGATCAAATAATGGCCAATATATTTAAAAAAGCCCAAAACGCATGAAGTTGTCAGTACAAGCTCCAATATCATAGCATGTTACCAAAGTCCCTTTAAGGCAAGTCATTTCACTCGGCAGCCATCTTTGAAACGCCTCTCGGGCAGCCAAGTGCAGCTCCTATTTCTTTGAATGGGGAAACATCAAATTCTCCAAAACATCAAACTCTTCACCAAGTTTACGATTAAACTTCATATGTGAAATCACCAATGAAATCCGACAAGAATTGCCTCATAAACATTGTTCCTTATGCTCCAATAGTGTTAAAAATAGCTTATTTTTCAGA
Source organism: Labeo rohita (assembly GCF_022985175.1). Classification (NCBI taxonomy): domain Eukaryota; kingdom Metazoa; phylum Chordata; class Actinopteri; order Cypriniformes; family Cyprinidae; genus Labeo; species Labeo rohita. The sequence goes on along the minus strand of NC_066891.1, from coordinate 14,601,731 downwards.
CTAGATCAGCCGGTGCACAGTACTGAGTGCACGTCTCAGAACGCTGACCGTGTCTATACCAACTAGGATGGCAGTTGCAGTGACGCGTTGACTTTACTAATCAATGATTGGCTCTTTCATTAAGAAGGCGGGGGCTTCGATGCCACAATGAACGTTGCATCTTTCCCCATTCAAAACTATACGAGTGACAAGTCTTGGGTATTCTAGTCTCTGATGCTACATAGTATTATTTACTCTTAGAGTTAGCAGAAGTTAATGTAGAGAAGTTAATGTTTTAATGCCAATGACACAGAGACGGCTGACAACAGCTCATCCATAATTTTAGCAGGGGTGGGGGCATTGTTTTAATGATGAAATTATTCACTCACTGAACCAAAAAATAAAAATCCACAAAATTTAAACAAACTATTATAATTCTGTTATGTGAAAATTGCCAAACATTATGTAGTAGGATTACATCTGTTAAAAGTAAAATTTGTGTGCACGCTGTATAAACGTGCACCAGGTGAAGGTTTCCCCAACTAAATCTAGCTTCCTCAGAAAACGTAAGACACTATATCCCATTTTCTTACTCTTTTACTGTATACGAATTATGTTTAAAATGGAAGTTTATAGCCCAACCCAGATTATGTGATTAGTGTGTGGTTTCAGATGTTCCTACATTTTTGGTGAAAACATTTGAACACAGATCTCATGCACAAATCTGTACCTATGGATGGTTAGTGAATGTGTTGTGAAACATGTAATACAAATGAAATTAATTATTCAAACTATCTCCGAGACTAGGATATGCTATCAGATTTATTTCTACATGCAGATCAGACGAGACATATTTATGAATTTAGAGCATACATACAGCAACTTTAATTCCCAAATGATTTGAATTTTTTTTTGGACGTGTTGTGATTTTTGTAATCTATTTGCGTGGCGGCTAAAAATGTCCAGCCCTAAATTTTAGGCCATTATTTTCTCATAATGTCTGAACATCACTACAGAAAGTTTTACAGGAATACTACAATTATCCAATATCATAATCCACCAGTTTCATACATTTCAGACCAAAAAGAACAAGTAGCCAGGGGTGACTGTTACTAACAAGAGGAATCACCTTGTTATTGAATAGCATAGTAAAAAAGGTTTTTATTAAAAAAAAATAATAATAAAATAAAAAAATAAAAAAACAAATTAAAAAAAAGACTTATGCATACCCGGTCTTTCACCCGCTGTGTCTCCTGTGGAAGAAAAAGAATACAGTTAGGAAACCGTAAAAGAGGATAAAGATTTAAATACAAAGAGATGGATAACCTAGATGGAATAGATTATTAAAAAGAAAAAAAAAAAAAAAAAAAAAAAAACAAAGAGAGTGAAAAACAGTGGACAGAGTTTAAACAGTTATAACAGAGGTATTTACTCTCTCATGCTAAGAAAGGAATGTTCTCCTAAAAGACCCATTATGAAGATTATAACATTAAGATAGGTTAGTGAAGTGAAAACAAAGAACTTTTCTGCAGCAGAACTGACATTTAATTATGCAAACTGATCAAATAATGGCCAATATATTTAAAAAAGCCCAAAACGCATGAAGTTGTCAGTACAAGCTCCAATATCATAGCATGTTACCAAAGTCCCTTTAAGGCAAGTCATTTCACTCGGCAGCCATCTTTGAAACGCCTCTCGGGCAGCCAAGTGCAGCTCCTATTTCTTTGAATGGGGAAACATCAAATTCTCCAAAACATCAAACTCTTCACCAAGTTTACGATTAAACTTCATATGTGAAATCACCAATGAAATCCGACAAGAATTGCCTCATAAACATTGTTCCTTATGCTCCAATAGTGTTAAAAATAGCTTATTTTTCAGACTAGATCAGCCGGTGCACAGTACTGAGTGCACGTCTCAGAACGCTGACCGTGTCTATACCAACTAGGATGGCAGTTGCAGTGACGCGTTGACTTTACTAATCAATGATTGGCTCTTTCATTAAGAAGGCGGGGGCTTCGATGCCACAATGAACGTTGCATCTTTCCCCATTCAAAACTATACGAGTGACAAGTCTTGGGTATTCTAGTCTCTGATGCTACATAGTATTATTTACTCTTAGAGTTAGCAGAAGTTAATGTAGAGAAGTTAATGTTTTAATGCCAATGACACAGAGACGGCTGACAACAGCTCATCCATAATTTTAGCAGGGGTGGGGGCATTGTTTTAATGATGAAATTATTCACTCACTGAACCAAAAAATAAAAATCCACAAAATTTAAACAAACTATTATAATTCTGTTATGTGAAAATTGCCAAACATTATGTAGTAGGATTACATCTGTTAAAAGTAAAATTTGTGTGCACGCTGTATAAACGTGCACCAGGTGAAGGTTTCCCCAACTAAATCTAGCTTCCTCAGAAAACGTAAGACACTATATCCCATTTTCTTACTCTTTTACTGTATACGAATTATGTTTAAAATGGAAGTTTATAGCCCAACCCAGATTATGTGATTAGTGTGTGGTTTCAGATGTTCCTACATTTTTGGTGAAAACATTTGAACACAGATCTCATGCACAAATCTGTACCTATGGATGGTTAGTGAATGTGTTGTGAAACATGTAATACAAATGAAATTAATTATTCAAACTATCTCCGAGACTAGGATATGCTATCAGATTTATTTCTACATGCAGATCAGACGAGACATATTTATGAATTTAGAGCATACATACAGCAACTTTAATTCCCAAATGATTTGAATTTTTTTTTGGACGTGTTGTGATTTTTGTAATCTATTTGCGTGGCGGCTAAAAATGTCCAGCCCTAAATTTTAGGCCATTATTTTCTCATAATGTCTGAACATCACTACAGAAAGTTTTACAGGAATACTACAATTATCCAATATCATAATCCACCAGTTTCATACATTTCAGACCAAAAAGAACAAGTAGCCAGGGGTGACTGTTACTAACAAGAGGAATCACCTTGTTATTGAATAGCATAGTAAAAAAGGTTTTTATTAAAAAAAAATAATAATAAAATAAAAAAATAAAAAAACAAATTAAAAAAAAGACTTATGCATACCCGGTCTTTCACCCGCTGTGTCTCCTGTGGAAGAAAAAGAATACAGTTAGGAAACCGTAAAAGAGGATAAAGATTTAAATACAAAGAGATGGATAACCTAGATGGAATAGATTATTAAAAAGAAAAAAAAAAAAAAAAAAACAAAAAAAACAAAGAGAGTGAAAAACAGTGGACAGAGTTTAAACAGTTATAACAGAGGTATTTACTCTCTCATGCTAAGAAAGGAATGTTCTCCTAAAAGACCCATTATGAAGATTATAACATTAAGATAGGTTAGTGAAGTGAAAACAAAGAACTTTTCTGCAGCAGAACTGACATTTAATTATGCAAACTGATAAAATAATGGCCAATATATTTAAAAAAGCCCAAAACGCATGAAGTTGTCAGTACAAGCTCCAATATCATAGCATGTTACCAAAGTCCCTTTAAGGCAAGTCATTTCACTCGGCAGCCATCTTTGAAATGCCTCTCGGGCAGCCAAGTGCAGCTCCTATTTCTTTGAATGGGGAAACATCAAATTCTCCAAAACATCAAACTCTTCACCAAGTTTACGATTAAACTTCATATTTGAAATCACCAATGAAATCCGACAAGAACTGCCCCATAAATATTGTTCCTTATGCTCCAATAGCGTTAAAAAAAGCTCATTTTTTTTCAGAGTAGATCAGCCGGTGCGTATGCAGAACGCTGCAGAACGCTGACTGTTTCTATACCAACCGGAACTTCTAACGGCAGCTGCAGTGACGTGCTGACTTTACTTATCAATGATTGGCTCTTTTTTATTAAGGCGGCGGGGCTTTGCTGCCATAATGAACGTTGCATCTTTCCCCATTCAAAACTATACGAGTGACAAGTCTTGGGTATTCTATAGTCTTTGATGCTACATAGTGTTATTTATTCTTAGAGTTAGCAGAAGTTAATGTAGAGTTAATGTTTTAATGCCAATGACACAGAGACAGCTGACAACAGCTCATTCATAATTTTAGCAGGGGTGGGGGCATTGTTTTAATGATAAAATTATTCACTCACTGATCCAAAAAAAAAAAATCTGCAAAACTTAAATATAAACCATTATAATTCTGCTATGTTAAAATTGCCAAACATTATGTGGTAGGATTACATCTGTTAAAAGTACAATTTGTGTGCACGCTGTATAAATGTGCACCTACTAAATCTAGCTTCCTCCCAAGGTCTCTTCCTCAGTCTTTTGTCAATCTCAGAAAACATAAGACACTACCCCATTTTCTTTCTCTTTTACTGTATATGAATTATGTTTAAAATTGAAGTTTATAACCCAACCCAGATTATGTGATTTGTGTATGGTTTCAGATGACATCTGAACACAGATTTCATGCTCAAATCTGTACCTATGGATGGTTAGTGAATGTGTTGTGAAACATGTAATACAAATGAAATTAATTAAATCAAACTATCTCCGAGACTAGGATATGCTATCCGATTTATTTCTACATGCAGATCAGACGAGACATATTTATGAATTTAAAGCATACGTATAGCAACTTTAATTCCCAAATGACCTGAATTTTTTTTGGACGTGTTGTGATTTTTGTAATCTATTTGCGTGGCGGCTAAAAATGTCCAGCCCTAAATTTTAGGCCATTATTTTCTCATAATGTCTGAACATCACTACAGAAAGTTTCTGAGCTCTCTCCTTCTGGATCTTGATGTTCTTAACTTTTTAAACAGGGCCATTGGAAGAACATTAAAGGAGAAGTCCACTTCCAGAACAACAATACAGATAATGTACTCACCCCCTTGTCATCCAAGACGTTCATGTCTTTCTTCAGTCGTAAACAAATTGCTTTTTTTGAGGGAGAACATTTCAGGATTTTTCTCCATATAATGGACTGATATGGTGCCCTGATTTTGAACTTCCAAAATGCAGTTTCAATTGTAAACAATCCCAGCCGAGGAAGAAGGGTCTTATCTAGCGAAACGATCAGTTATTTTCATAAAAAAAAAAAAAATACAATTTAAATACCTTTAATCTCAAATGCTCGTCTTGTCTGGCTGTGTATTCTAGGAAGTTCACATTTGGGACACCATAGCGGTCCATTATATGGAGAAAAATCCTGAAATGTTCTCCCTCAAAAAAAAAAATACGATTTCTTTACGACTGAAGAAAGAAAGACATGAAAAAGGGGTGAAAACATTACCTGAAAATTGCTGTTCTGGAAGTGGACTTCTCCTTTAACGTGTATATAATATTTCTTATAATAAAAGTATAGATTCATAAGACAATACCATTGTTTTTAGGTACAGCCTTGGATGTTGCGCGACTTGTGGAAGTTGCGCGACTTGTGGAAGTTGTGGAAGTTGCAAGAGTTGTGGCAGTCGTAGTTGTAGGTAGGGCTGAGAGTCAACATACAGACTAGGTTAGGGAACTAGAAATGTGAGTAGGAGATCCCCAGAAATACAACAGATAACCCCAGACAGACAACCACACTCATAAATGATTGAAGAGAGAGAGATAAGAAACTTTCTAAAGGTTTTTCAGAGATGCATGAAAATTCATGGAGATTTAAACAGTTTTATAAAAAGTTAAAAGGCATCAGAAACTTGTCAATAAATGCATTATTACTTACCAACCCTAATCCAGTATATTTTTTTAAGAGATGGAGAATGGGTAATAATACATTCTTTATTGTACTTGCATATGTATTTCTTAATTTTCAATTATAGTACATCAAGGGGTATGCACAAATAGTCTAACATTTGATCTGCAATTATTATTTAAAAAATAAAAACGCTTTGAATTTTACTATAGGTTAATTTGCTGGCCGTAAATGCAGGGAATACATGACAAATCCTAAACATGCAAACTAAAAGGCAGTTATATCTAAATGCACTGGGTGGAGCTGTGGAGCACGTTAAGTTGATTGTATTTGATCACAGAAGAGAAGTTTGGAATTACTTTGAAATGATCTCCCCAATTTTTGACAACACTAACTTATTTGCTGACCAAAGTCTTCTCAATACCATGTCAAACAAAGACATTTGTTCAATTATTAACAGATTGCAGATTTATTTACCTGCTTGTGTGCGTTTTTTGAATTACATATTTAGTGATATAGAATGGGAATGGGAGTTTTGGCTTCTTTGACAAATTATTTTCTAATAAAGTTGTTGAAGTCTCTATTAAAATTATCTATAATCGCTACCCGGTAAATTTAATACTTGCTAAATTTAATAACAGTATTTCTCCAAATTGCTCTTTTTGTCTTCAGTCTGAAGAAACAATCAATCATTTATTTTGGGACTGTGTTTATTGTAAAGTGTTTTGGGTTGACTTTTCTAATATTGTTTAAAAAAAAATTATATATATATATAATATAAAATATATATATAAAATGTGTTTTTTGGTTACTTTTTGAATTCAGACCTCACTGTAAAGAAAGAGTAGTTTAAGAACAGAAACCAAAGCGCTCTAAGAAACTGTTGAGACATCCGTGTCGATGCACAGTCTTATTGTTTTCAGACTGAGGAACCAACTTTCACCTGAGCATATAGATATTATTGTTTTTCCTCAATATTAGCATGTCAAACAATATTAACACGATAACCATACACTACCAGTCAACAGTTTTTGGACAGCAAGGTATTTTTTTATTTTTTTGCCTTTTTTATGCTTTATTTAGATAGGACAGTGTAGTTTGATAGGAAGCGAAGTGGGAGACAGAGAAGGGAGTGGAATCGGGAAAGGTCCACGAGCCAGAATTCGAACTTGGGCCGCCCGCAGCGCAATGGCACTGTATGTCGACGTGCTAACCACAAGGCTATTGGCGCCGACGGACAGTAAGATTTATTTATTTATTTTTTTTTTAAAAGTTGTCTGTTCTCCTCACCAAGCCTGCATTTATTTGATCAAAAATACAATAAAAGCAGTAATATTGTGAAATATTTTTACTGTTTAAAATGACTGCTTTCTATTTGAATATTTTAAAATGTAATTCATTTCTGTGATCAAAGCTAAATTTTTAACATCATAACTCCATTCTTCAGTGTCGCATGATCCTTCAGAAATTATTCTAATATGCTGATTTGCTGTTCAAGAAAAATTTATTATTATTATTATTATTATCATCATCAACATCTTTGATGAATAGAAAGATCCAAAAGATTTCCATTTCAGATAGATGCTGTTCTTCTGACATTTCTATTTAAAGCTGAATAGTTGAATTAGTATGAATCTTAGTTGTTTTCACAATAATAATGATAATAATTATTATAATTATAATAATAAAATACATGTTTTGAGCAGCAAATCAGAATATTAGAATGATTTCAGAAGGATCATGTGACTAAAGTAATGATGCTAAAAAGTCAGCTTTGAAATCACAGAAATAAATAAATTACATTTTAAAATATATTCATATAGAAAACAGTTATTTTAAATAGTAAAAATATTTCAAATTGTACTGTTTTTGCTGTACTTTGGATCAAATAAATGCAGGCTTGGTGAGCAGAAATGACTTGGGGAAAAAAAAAAAAAAAAAAAAAAATTATATATATATCTATCTATCTATCTATCTATCTATCTTACGGTCCAAAAACTTTTGACTGCTAGTGTAGGCCGACTTGAGCGCATGTACGTTCTGTACTGTAACTAGCATGGTCTGCTTTATTTTTTTGCCATTTGACTTATATCCATGAATACACTCAACTGTTACTGTGGATCCATGGGGGAAACTTTTTTGTGAGCGGAATTCCTGTGTCAAAGTGACATGTTCTTTTAACACAGGTGAATTACAAGGCCCTGCAGAGATAAACACAAGGCACATGCATTACGGTTACCTGATGCAAATGATCCTGTACTTCTTGAATGTGATGGTCAGCTAGACTCACTATAGCTCAAAGTCTTTCTCAACAAACAACACAAGTATGTATGACAACTGTGGGTGAACCGTTCCTTTAATGTTGCCAATTCTTTCAAAAAGAACACAGTCACACATTGATAAAAGAAATCATTTCAGTCTTACCAATGCATTGTGGTGGTTCAGGGCTCCATCCATTTTCTTTACACACAATATAACCTTCTCCTTTCATTGTATAGCCATCATCACATTTGTATTCAGTAAAGTGATTCCTTTTGTATGGGGGTGATCTTCCACCGATTCTTTTTGCATTAGGAACTATAGGTGCTGGACACCCATCTGGGAAAAAAAGAAAACAAAAACGTTTATGTAAAAGAACAGTACTGATCATGAAATATTTTATTTATTAACAAAAAGAAACTCACAAGTGAGTTGACTGGCATTTAACCATAACTTACCAAAGCATGTTGGCGGATCTGGTTTAAAGGTTCCATCTTCAGAACAATGAATTGTTGAATGTCCTATAATATCAAATCCTCCATTACATCTATAGCTGACTGCTTGTGAATAATCATAATAGTCCAAAGGCACATCTACAAGTTGCCCATTTTCAATGGATGGAGGTGATGGACATTTCACAGCTGAAGAGAAAAACATCCAGGTGAATAGGTATTTATTTCCAGAACACAAAAAATTCTTTCAATGGTTTTGAGCTCTTCAATGTTATATTTCATTCAAATGAAAGAACTGACATACGTTCACAGACAGCATCTCGGCCATCCCATCCCTGTTCTCGGCAAACCCTTGTTATTTCCTGACCCGCCAACACGTATCTGAAAGCAATGATTCTCCTCTTACCAAATACTCAAATACAAAACAATCTAAATTCAACGTGGTTTAACACACTTAACTGCGTACAGAAACTCGTTTCACTTACCCTGTGTCACAAACTGGTTTAGCTGTGTCGCCAAATAAATTTCCACTCATTTCATATCTCCCATGCATGATATCTGGAAGAGCGCCACACGATTTCTCTGTAATGTACAAAAAAATATTGACTTTTTTAGAATTGGTGCTCCTCAAATGCTGTTAAAAATAATGAAAAAGTCTTTATTGTTGCTTATTTAAAGAGGAAATATGTAATACTGTAAAGCTTCCTGTCGTCAGTCGCAAAATCACTATGAACTTTAAGGATTGTTAAGCTCTTTAATAACTTATTGACGTACACCCAACATCTTTTCACATATCTAAATGAGACTTTTTTTTTTTTTTTGGCCTTTTTGTCTTTATTGTGATAGGACAGATCATTAACTGACAGGAAGCAAAGTGGGAGAGAGAGAAGGGGGTGGGATCGGGAAAAGCCGGGAAACAATGTTCGGCGCACTGCCCACAAGGCTATTGGTGCTGACAAAATAGGATTTCATAAAAAACAATGTTTAAATGCATCTTACAATTTACAAATGTAGGGTACTTAGCATATTACAGTACATACTTGTGCAACTCAAATCCAGATTTACCCACTGGTTTCCCTTACAGGTAACCGATTTAGACGCTTTTGAGCCAGCTGGCTTATATCCAACCATACACTGAATTGTTACAGTGACTCCATCTGCGAAACTTTGGGTCGAGAGATGGTCTGCTGTTACAATAACATTTCTTGGTCCAAAAGATGACTGTGTACACTGTGCTGTGGAAATAAAACACAAAACATTAGCAAATCATATGCTAAAGTTGCTTTCATACAGTTTTATCTCTGTTACCATTTCAAAATGTATTAAGGTTACATAAATATTTAGAAACTGGGGACAAAAACACATCTGCTGGTTAAGGTCATGATTAAATCTCTCCTGAAAGCACTACAAGGGCAACAATCAACAGCCTGAAGATATTGTGGCAGGCCTTCGTACAGCTGAAGTCAAAAGTTTACATACACCTTTCAGAATCTGCAAAATGTTAATTAATTTACCAAAATAAAAAAGATCATACAAAATGCATGTTATTTTTTTAGTACTGACCTGAAGAGATTTCACATTTAAAAAAAAAAATATTGATATAGTCCACAAGAGAAAATAATAGTTGAACTGATAAAAATGATCCTGCTCAAAAGTTTACATACACTAGATTTTTAATACTGTGTTGATCCACAGCTGTGCTTTTTTTGTTTGTTTAGTGATTGTTTAGTTGTTCATGAGTCCCTTATTTGTCCTGAACAGTTAAACTTCCCACTGTTCTTCAAAAAAATCTTTCAGGTCCCACAAACTCTTTGGTTTTTCAGCATTTTTGTGTATTTGAACCCTTTCCAACAATGACTTTGAGATCCATCTTTTCACACTGAAGACAACTGAGAGACTCATATGCAACTATTACAGAATCATTTTTTACGATCAAAAGCAAATGGAAGTCATGTGAGTGTACCAGTGAAGATTTCAGTTATTTCTGTGTACATGCTGTGACCCTGATTAAGATAATCAAGCTTTAAGTTAAAACTTTTCTGTTTGCAAAGCATTATTAGTTGCTAGTATCAACATTTCTCTACTAGGCTATGACCTTGTGTACAGTTTGTTCAGTGAATGAACTCACAAAGTGCCCTTTCCTAATATTTTATTACAGCACTATACAATTCTCAGAATGGAAATATGTCTGAAGGAACTTTGAAAATATGGGTGGCACTTATGGTTTTGCCAAATGTCACTCAAATAGATCTAAATACACAATTTTATATTTAAAAGGGTGTGCTACAAATAATCCTCATCGGTCAGATTAACTGAATGACCTGTAAGTTTCCCGTCATTCTGTATTTTTATCTATCAGGATAACTCACTGAATGCGTCATGGGGTGTAGGGGGAAAAATTGAGCATGCTCTAAACGCCTGTGTCTGTCCTGGAAAAACCTTAAGTGGCTTAACACAGGTTTGTTTTTCTAGTGAGATCTGGCAAACCCGTGTGTGTGTGTCATTAATATTTTTGTACAGTATTGCCAGAAGACAAAGAGACTGTAAATGTACATCTTAAATCTGTATATGAAGAGTTAGGATGCAAAACCAGCTAAAAGCCATCTCTGTCAAAAATGAGATAATGATACTGAGTGAATGCTCTCGACACATATTATACGTCCATCAAATACTATTTCTTCAAACTCGCTAAAATACCAGCCTTAGCCCAATCAGAAGTACCAATACTTACATAGAAACCTATACATCTGAGCCTGATAAAAAGGCATTTTTTAAAAGAAAGACATCAGATGGATTTAGCTGGTTTTGCATCTGAACTCTTCGTATCTGATGAGATGGTATCTCAGCCATGAGATGGCTTCGTATCTGGTTAAGTTTTTACACTAGCATTTAGATGACGCACATAGACCAAAAGCCACAAAACGTCAAGTGTAATTTTTAATCGAAGATAAAAATTATTATAGATTCATTATAGATATATAGATAGACAGATACTTACCTCGGACATGTTCACAGATCATAAGATAAGCAAGGAGAGCAAAACTGGGACACAGCACCTTACATCCCATCTTGTTTATGTCGGTGAATGTCAGCTCCAAACAAGGCCAATGTTGTTTTTTCGCGACTAATAAATATAAAGATATCTTAACGTAAGGAAATCCACCTTTAAAATACGTACTTTTAAATAATTAAACGTCAACACATTCAGTACAACAAAGCAGACACAAGAAAGATTAACCCTGTTAAGTTAGCCTGTTAGCTAGCCCGTTAGCATAACAATCAAGACGGGGCTTAAATTAACAATATATCACATTATTAAACAACATACACACACTGAATGCATAAATTGTGTTTAGTTAATCAAACAAGCTGCAATTTATGTTCTTATGACTCTACTCGTTATGCTAAAAGAATGTGGTAAGTTACGCAGCTCACAGGAAGGGCGTGACTTTAGGGAACGGTAATGCGCTACTTCCTCAGTCTTAAACTAAGTAGATTTTAAAATGGCGAGGACCATATGCTAGCTGCTATACTCAGAGAAGCGAAAATTAAAGTTTTAAGCAACCTTACCTTCAGGTGTTTTCAGAAGGGTTCTCGGTGTTCAGTGCTGGATTTAGGCATATAAAAGCCAGTTTAACTTCCAGGAAGGGATGAGGGTGGAGATCAACCACTTGCTTCTCATGAAATAAATTTCGTCTGCGGTAGGCGTTTAGATATCACAGTTGATATTGCGGGAAGAGGGTGGGGTTTATTACTCTGACTCTGCCACCAAATCTAAAGAATATATTATTTAATAATATATTATTGTTTGGCAAATTCTTCATACATAAGCAAAAATTTATGGGCTCAATTCCCACTCTTTCACATTTTCTGATTGAGATTGACTCACTGCTCACATCTTTTTGTTTGACTAGCAATAATAAATGTGTCAGGTTTTTGGAAATATATGAAAAAATTATTTCTGTTAACTCTGATTATTATTATTTTTACTATTATTATTATTATTATTATTATTATTATTATTATTATTATGTAGTCATTTATTTTTATATTTTTTCCTTATTCTAAGCAACATACCCCCTTATTGTATTTATTTCTCCTCTTCTTATTTCTATCTTCTTTACATTGTTAATGTTCTCCTGAAGGTGATTGTATATTTTCATCTGTTTGAATTAAAAAAAAAAAAAAAAAATCAGTGGCCATAAACTCGTCAGTCAGCTAGAAAAATGAAACAAAAAAAAAATCATTTTCAGTGATTAAAACCTTATTTTTTACTATGGCTTCAGAAGACGCGGAATGCAATACGACTTGTTTGTAATGCTTTATACTGCTTGTTTATGGTAAGTTTCTGCTATAAATACCTGTGACTAAAAAAAAAAAAGAGAGAAGAGGGTGGGACGCTTCCGTTGTAATTCTGTGTGAGAAAGAGTCTGAGAGAGTGTGAGTGTAAGTGTGAGTTGTGTGCTTCCTCCACTGCCATTCCCACACAAGGCTGTAGCACTTTTATTAATAAATGTGATCTAACAAAGGAAAAAGGGGAATATTAGCCAAATATTCTTTTTATATTGCTTGTAATTGGGATGAAGAAAACATCTGTTGAGTTTTTTAGCATAATTTTTTTAATTGTGTTGAATTAAAAACCCAAAAATGCAGCGGGTCCACCAGACCCACGAACACTGGCTGAGTAACAAAAATATGAACACCATACAAGGGTTAATTAACTTTATGGTTTAAGGGTAATGGAAATGGGTTTCTCTAAGGCTGATAATACACGGGGCAACTTTTTGAGCAATGTTGCTGGGCAACTTTAGTTAATGTTGCTGTCAGCATGCAAACAGGTGAGACACAGGGCCCATGACCGATCTAAAGTATCTAGATAGAAGTTTGTTACCTGTTCTCAATGGGAAAGTGCCCAAGCAACATTGCTCAAAAAAAAGTTTCTTCTTTCAAGCAAATTGCTTGCCCAGTGTATCATCAGCATAAGAGATATATTTTTAATATACATAACGTAATTGTGAATATTACTGATGTTTTAATGATTTATCTCACTATAACAAGAACCTTAGAACTGTAATATTGTTTGTTATAACAAATTAAAATCACTTACTAACGATAATGATGATTTTGATGATGAAAGTTTCTTATAATAAGAAACTTTTACTGTTAAACAGATTTCTGAGTTTTAACTAAACTGAATGTGTCATTGTGTGCCTTACTGCTTTTATAAATCTATAACTACAACTATTACTTTATAAAGCAATTCCAATAAATACAATTATTGTGGCTCATAGCTGTGCATATGTTGTAGATTTTCACATAGGTTACTGATAAATTACAAGCCAAGAACACGAAACTATTCATTTGATAAAGATCAGTAAACGAATACAAGAGCATACAGTTGAGGTCAAAAGTTTACATACACCTTGCAGAATCTGCAAAATGTTAATTGTTTTACCAGAATAAGAGAGATCATACAAAGTGCATGTTATTTTTTATTTAGCACTGACCTGAATAAGATATTTAACATAAAATAAAAAGATATAACATGCATGACATGTTAAAAAGATTTAACATGCATTTTGTATAAGACCTCTTATTTTGGTAAAATAATTACCATTTTGCTGATTCTGCAAGGTGTATGTAAACTTTTGACCGCAACTGCATATTCTTTGAAAGCCAGGATAAATGAATACACATATTCAAGGCAAGGACGGATCTTTGGTCATCTCTCAGGAACACATCGCTTGTAAAATTATCAAAACATTATTACATGCACTTGATCATTGTTATTGAGTTATATGAAGTCTGCTTCTGTATGTCACACCATGTTTTGTGATATAACCTCAGCAAAAAAGAAAGTGTTTTACAGATGTTTAAGTTTTCATGTTTTCATGTTATTATTACACAGGCATGTGTGGAACAGTAAAACACATATAGTTTATAGGCGTAGGCAATTAAGGTCACGGTTATGATACCTTAGAAGTGGAGTAATCCCCTCCCTACGTTGACTGTATTTAATAGCTCATAGAAATATGTTCTCGATAAACATCTTCAGGATTAGCTACAAGATAAACAGGCCACACAAAGCAGTTTATTCGGAGTTGAATATGAGGAAGTTTGAAAAAGGATTTGCAACAAGAATGGAAGTCTTTGATTTGTTACTCACAGAAAACAGTTCAGGCCTACATGAGAAGTGTACAAGCAGTGTACATGGACCTATATTAATTTAGCATTCAGAAAATGTAGCCATGTTAGGGCCCAGGTGGTTTTACTAATTTACATGTATAGAAGCAACACTCGCAAAAATAAAAACTAACATTCATCAAACTGTTTGTATATTTACTTGACAGATGTCTAGAAGCTAACAATAAGGCTAATGGTACTTAACTAATGCTACTTAGTAAATATGTTAAATTATTTTTTTTTTAAATGAACTAATATGTTATCATCAGAGCTGGATAGATTACTTATAAATTGTAGTCTGTTACTGATCACTGATTACATGATGAAAACTAGTTCGTAATGTAATCTAGATTAGGTAATGTAATTTGACTACTTTTTTATCAAACATAGTTAAATTATTTGAAATATTAACTTCTTCAGTGATATTTCAAGCAAATAGTTTTATTATTAAGGTGTGACAAAAACATTTGGGAATCCCTGCATTAAGCACACATTAATAAACACAAAAACAACGACACGTCCAAAGTCTTCCAGGTTTGAAATGTTTTTGTAATCATGTAATCCATAAAAAAGTAATCTGATTACAAGCATTTTAAAATGTAATGTATTTTAAGTACAAGTACTTGGATTGTAGAGTATGGTTATTCCTGTCCTCTTACAAGAATTAACAAGAATTACAAAACAAATCTTACATAACTTGTTACACAAGATAAGTGTTACGTAGGTGCTGGATGGACGAGACACGAACACGATATACTAAACACACAAAGTCTTTAATATACATCCAAGGAGTAATCAGGTCAGGAACAAACAGGAACATGAGAGACATCCACACACATAAGGTAACATTCAAACAAAAACCAACAGTGTACTGAACACAGAGACAGACTTATAAAGGGTAACTAATAATTGCAGACAGGTGAAAGGGATGACGCTAACGAGGGTTAAACCAAAGCAGACAGATTGACGGGGGGAAACAGTGGGAAAAACCAATACATGAACAGACAGAACTATGACAATAAGACAATACAAGACAAGAAAGAAAGAGAAAAAATAAATAAATAAATTAAAAAGAGTCCATCCGGTCTATTGAAGTTTCTTCAATACCGGAAAAGTGGTTGCCAAATTTTATGAAATGCTTTACTTTTATTTCTTAACCAGTATGTTAATTTTTCCAGGGGTACACAGTGATTAATCTCTGATAACCATAGACTTATGGGAATAACAGTATCTGATTTCCACTTCATTGCAATACACGTCTTAGCAATTATTAATAATATTTCTGTAAGTCTTATGGCATGGTCTTGCGTAATATTGGAGTTGGTGTAATTGCCCAGTAAACATACCTCTGGGTCTACTGGAAAACTGACTCCGTGGATATCGGAAATAAAGTTACATACTTCTTGCCAAAATTCCTGAACTAGAGGGCAGGTCCATGTGGAGTGTCAAAAAGTTCCTTCCTCCACACCACATCTAAAGCAAAGAGGTGAAATTATGAAGTATTATAAACTTATGAAGTTTTTTATGATGTTTTGGTTTTGTAAAAACCCTGTTTATATCAAAACCTACAAAAAAAAAAACTTATGAAGTTTTGATGGTGTGATATACAGTTGATGAAGGAAGTTACATTAAATCATTCTATATCTAGAATTCAAGTATGATGTAACACCATCCTTACACAGTTCACCCCATGTTTCTCCTTCAATGCTAATGTCCAAATCATGTTCCTATCTCACTTTTGGTTTGTCTAATCCAGGTAATGGTTTATTTATCATAAGAGAATTATATACTCTAGAAATTATTTTATATAACGGTCGAATCGAGTAGACAGATTGCTCCAGTTGTGTTAAACTAGGTAGTTTCAGTTGGGTTTTAACTCTTAGAAAGTCTCGCAATTGCAAGTACCTAAAAAAAACTCTTTATTGTCTAAATTTGGATTTAAGCTGTTCAAAAGACATTAGTATATCATCTTCGAAACACTGTTCCAGACGAGATACTCCTTTGTCAGCCCATATTTTAAAATACTTATCCTGAAAGCATTTTGGGAGCAATCTGTTGTTCCATAATGGTGTCTTAGGGGAGAGAGTCCCTTTCTGTCCCAAAGTCTGTTGCAACCTTGTCCACGAACAGACTGTATGAGTAATCATTGGGTTTTTGTTGTTGTTTTTTTTTTTTATTTATCAATTTCTCATCCCATTTATATAAAAAAATCTGTGGGTTCATTCTCTTTTAGTTCACATAATTCTATTTTAAGCCATGAGGGGATGAATTCACTCCTAAATATCTGGGCCAGATATCTGGTGTGTGCCGCCCACCAGTACATTTTAAAGTTTGGCAACTTTAATCCCCCTTGATTGTACCCTAAAGTCAGTTTTTCAAGACTTAATCTGGGTGTTTAGTTAGTTTAGCTGCTTTAGTAGGGGGTTGCGGCCTAAGTGAAGATCTATCCAGCACCGAATCCATGCAGAAATTAAAATCCCCACCTACCAAAATCCAACCACACTGTAAAAAACAATTTGTTGAGTCAACTTTAAAATTATTTGTAACCTGGCTAAAATTTTAAGTTCAGACAACTCAAAAAAAGTTTATTCAACTTGAAATGTTAAATTATACTAAGTGACAACTTAGATATTTGAGTTGAATCAACTTAAAATTTTAAGGCAGCTAGGTTACTTACCCATCTGTTAAGTTTAGCAAACATAAATATCTAAGTTGTTGCTTAGTACAAATTAACATTTCAAGTTGACTAAACTTATTTTAGTTGACTGAACTTAAAATTTTAAGGCAGCAGGGTAACAGATTATTTTAAGCTGACTCAACAAATTGTGTTTTTTATTTTTTCAGTGCAGGCGCTTGAGCAATCAAAAGAAAGATAGCTTGCATAAACAAATGGTCATCGTAATTGTGTGCGTATATATTTAAAGAAGTCCACTGTTCTGAATATATAGATTGCACTAATATATATCTTCCCAATGGGTCTTTAACCATGTTTGACAATCTAAACGGAACATTTTTATTAATCAGTATTGCAGTTCCCCTTGATTTGGAATTAAATGGGGATGCAAAAACTTGTCCTACCCACTCTCTCTTGAGTTTCTGATGCTTATTTGCTGTTAAGTGTGTCTCTTGTAAAAACACAATATCTGCGATTTGTTTTTTAAGATATGTATATACCCTCTTCCTTTTGATTGGGCTGTGCAAACCATTTACGTTAAACGTTACAAACTTTAATGGGCTATTCATATGGCTGCATAAGTGTTAGACTTTTTCCCAGATATTTTGTATCTCCCCAAGGAATAGAAGAAAGAAAAAAAGAAGAAAAGAAAAAAAAAACACGAAAGATGTAATAACACTTAAATTCACTCTGCTCAGCTGCCAGCTTAGAACAACATGTTCATGTTGGCCACAATTATTGGCACCCCTAGAAATTATTATGAATTATTCTAAAATATCTCTGAAGTATATTCCTGTCCATATTTACATGTTTTAGCACACCAGGGTGACTAGGAGCATTAAGTTGTCCAGGCAAGACTTCCTGTTACACAGGATTATAAATATAAGGAACACAAAGGCCAAACTTCCTCAGTCGTCCATCACAGAGAGTAAAAACAAAGAATATAGTTCTGATTTGCGGGAAAAGATTGCTGAGCTTCACAAAACAGAAAGTGGCTGAAAATCCCCTTTTCCACCATCAGGGCAATAATTAAGAAGTTCAGATCAGCTAAAAATGTTACAAATCTGCCTGGAAGAGGACGTGTGTCTATATCGTCATAATGCACACTTAGGAGAAGAGTTTAAGTGGCCAAAGACTCTTCAAAGATCACAGCTGAAGAACTGCTGAGATTAGTTGAATCTAGGGGCCGGAAAGCCTAAAAAAAAAGTAAAATAGCTCCTACATCACCAGATGTTGTTTAGGGGGTTTCAAGAAAAATTCTGCTCACTCATCCAAAATCAAACTCCAGCATATTCAGTTGTCAGAACACAACTGGAACTTCAAATGGGACTGGCTTCTATGGTCAGATGAAACTTAAAAAAAGAGCTTTTTAGCAGCTAACCCACCAGAAGGGTTTGGTGCAATCATTGATAAAAGTACCCCATGCCCACGGTTAAATATACTGCTGAATCTTTAATGTTGTGGGCTTGTTTTTCTTCCGGAGTTCCTGGACATCTTGTTCAGATACATGGCATCATGGTTTCTATCAAATACCAACAGATAAAAAATCCAAAACCTGCCACTGTTGGAAATCTTATAATGGGTCGTGGTTGGATCTTCAATTAGGACAATGATCATATTTACCAAGGGTGCCAATATTTGTGAAGGGGACCCTATGTGTAACAGCCCAAGCTAATTCTCTTTTCTAATAGAGTTTCTAAAGGGTTAATTGTGTTAAGACAATTTTTCCCACCATACAAATAGTGACTAAACAGCAATGTTGAACAGGGGTTGAATAATTATGACATAGCTGTGTTATTTAAAAAAAATCCTAGAACTCAAACATATTACATTATATACTGGCATTATCACTTTCAATATGGCAGTAATCTGTTATAGATGCAATTTTTATAAAGTCCTGGAAGCTTGAATTTGTAAAGTACTGCATTCTCTGGGGATTGAATAATTTAGATGGGTCTCGGAGGTTTATCAGGATTCGGCACTGGGTACAGAGTGCGATGGGCTGTTCAGAGAAATGTTGCACACCTAAAACGTTAGGTAGCCATTCGCTGAAGAATTCAACAGGGTCACACCCTTCGCTGCCTTCCTTCATACCCATTACACGTATGTCTCTGCGTCTGCTGTAGTTTTCAAGGTACTCAACTTTATCTTTTAAAGTCTCATTCTCCTGTCTGACCACTTTCTTAAGGCTGTCTATCCGATGTACCGATGCGCTGTTCGGCCTCCATTACTCTTCCAAGAAGGCTGCTCACTGTCAAGTGCAAGTTTTCTATGGACGTTTGCAAGTCTGCAGTTTTAGAGTCTATCTTTTGCGAGCGAGTGTTACTGCCTTCCTGGATTTCTTTAGGAAGAACTGCAAGCATGTCACCTTCCCTTTTCAGTTTCGTTTGGATCTTTCTGTGGGGCGCCATCTTGTGTTTTCTGCTTACAAGGTAATGTGTTAAATAGTCTTTTTACCGTGCTAATAAATAGTATTTTCACTATACAGTAGTCAACATTTGAAGTGGATCAAAAAAGTTCATCAAACTTGTCCTAAGACAAGAATGGGTATTGTTTTGGTTTTGGGACACCTTTTATGAAAGGTTTTGATCCACTTCAAATGTTGACTACTGTATTTCGATTTTTGTGAGTTGATGTTATACAGCTCGTTCAATGAATCACGGGTCGACGAGTGTTCAGCCGTAGAACGGAGATTCTGTTCAAATTCCCTATGAATCATAATGAAATTCCATTTGAGCTAAATTTACCTGTTTCACTTACATCTATTTTTTTATTTTTCAAGAAAAAATAGACACATCAAAAAGCTAAAATATTTACAAAATCAATGAATAAAATTAAGCAGTTTGACTGATTTTTTTGTCCACCTTTTGAACAAAGAATATCATTTCAGTGATGGCAAGTAACTTGATAGGAAGTCAACATGAATTAAAAAAAAATGCAATGTATGTACACTTGTAATGAAGCTGCAACCATGCTTTTCAATGAGATGTCTTTGGGGTGTTTGCCTTGAGCCCTAAGCCTCCTTGATGTATATTCTGAGCATGTGTGCACTACACATAAGATGATAATCATAACCGATGAGAGAATCCAACAAAGACACTCATACCACAGCAGTAAACCAGACCAGGACCTACAGAACAAGAACATATTAGTTTTTTTTTTAGCCTGCTAACAATTGTATTGAACTATTGTGAGTTCTTATTTACTGCAATTGCATTGAAAAGAGTATTATTCAAAATTTCTACCATCAATATTTATGTCCTACAGGAGAAAGTCAGTCGTACAGGTTTAGAATAAAATGATTTTGGATTAACTAATCCTTTAGAATTCTAGAAATAAATCATTTATTTTTATTATGTATGTTTATTATGTATGACTGTCTCGTTTTGGATTGATTCATTTTACCATGTTGAATAATAGTTTTCTGTTCTTGTCTAATTAACTTACTTTGTCTCATTCTGACTCCATGTGAGATGAGGAACTGTTGCAGAGTTCAGGACGTTGTAGTTTGGATGGCTGTTGAGAGTGATATTGTGCTTATTACACAGTCATAAGCAGAGAAAGCTGGTCAAGAAAGAGAGCGAACACTTAAAGAGGAACACCTTTAAAGTAGTCCACGTGACATAAGTGGTTCAACTGTAATGTTATGAGGCTACAAAGTATTATGGGTTAAAACCTTGGGAAAAACATTAGGGTAAGTAATTAATGACAGAATTTTCATTTTTGGGTCCCTTTATTACTGAAAGTCCTCTGAGGTCATATTCACTGCAATCCATAACTGAAACACAAGATGGAGCAAGTCTGTGGCGTGATACAACAGACACAAAGCACCCAAATGTCACCATAAACCCTTGTGGCCGTCCTTTGAGTCCATGCTTTTGTGACAAAGTGCTGTTTGACTGTCAGGTAGAAATCTGCTGTAGTGCTCACCTCAGTGTGGGCTCAGCAGAACGGCTTCTGTAGCTAAAATGATAAATCAGACACCCTACAGCAGGGGTGCCCAACCCTGTTCCTGAAGATCGACCTTCCTGCAGAGTAGGGGTGGAGCCGAACCCGAATACGGTATTCGGAAAGGCACAAATAGCGTGCTTTTTACAAATACTTATTTCGAACAAATACTTAAAAAAATATTTGTATTCGGGAACAAGAAAAACTTTATATCAAAAAGCTGCGTTTCCTCATGAGACCGCAGTGCATGCCTGCATGAGTGAGTGAGTGACATTCAGGAGTCGGAGGGGTTGGGGGCAGGGCTCGAAATTGCGACCGTTTTGGTCGCATATGCTCCCAAAATTTAATCTGCGCGACCTCAAAATATATTCGGAAGCATTTGTGCGAGTGCGAGAAAGTATTGTGGTGCGACTTGTTTTTATTTCTTTACAAAACTTTCGCTAGCCTAATACTGCCCAGAATGCTGTGAGCTGATACAGTGACAGTTTCGCCGTTCTCTCCAACATTACATAACTAACTAAACTTGATCTTTACATTCTTAACTTTAATGCAGAATTTAGATATTAGTCGTCAATCACTCCCTGTCACTGACACTGCGCTCCGCTGAAACTCGGAACCGGCCGTTTTTTTCTCTCTCTCTTAACCAACCTCTGTTCCAGATTTGCACAAACTACATTGTAGTTAGGGGTGTGTGATATGACGATTTTTGATTGTGGAGAATTAAAATGTCTCCACAATCTGCTTTTGAAGAAATATACTATATTTTGTGCTACAGCGCACGTTCTGGCATACATTCACATCAAATGATAACTCCACTCACGCAGGGGCGTAATTTCCACTGGGGACACACTTTTCAAAATCCCGTTTGTGTCCCACCACTTTTAAATAGTTTTGTTAAATTAATGTCTTGTATTGTGGAATGGACGCTCAGCACCGCAGAGAGTTTAGCGCCATCGTTAAAACGAAACCGAAAGTAAAACGCGCGCGCGCATTCAAAAGCAATTTTAATACCCCACGTTTAGAGAGCGACTCCCCAGTTAACCTTAGCATAGCTTCCCGTCACTCATTAACTTAGTTGAAACTCCTCACATGGATTTGGGCAACCAAACAGAAAAGAGTGTGGCTGCTGCTGAGCCATCTCTTGGTCCTCCACCAGCCAAAAAAAAGTGTGTAGAAGTGTAACGCAAAAAAACAGGATTTTTACGCCTATTTTGAATTTTACTCGAATACAAATACAAATACTTTTCCCATCAACAAATACAAATACAGATACAAATACCGGCTGCTTTGCACACCCCTACTGCAGAGTTTAGTTCTAACACTAATCAAACACCCCTTCACACTCTATAGTGTTGCACTTATATTCACAGTCTGTCAAGACTTGGAATATAGTGCAAACTTTCTATGGGCAGTTTCTAGGGTTTAATTTTGTCATGTGGAGCTGCAAATGTCCCAGCCTCATTCACTTTCTGCTAAACATCTTCTGTGTTAGACAAAAAAAATAAAGGCAAACAGATCAGGAACAACACATTTAATGACAGTACTTACCTATGCAGGTCAGGACCACTTGGTTTCCTCACAGGTAATTGATTGAGACTCCGTTGAATCGTTGAACATTTTAAAGTTTGGCAACTTTAATCCCTCTTGATTGTACCCTAAAGATTTTTAAAATTCCCTAAAATATTTAAGAATTTAGGCAAAATATTCATCTTAATGACATTAATCCTCCCCAACAATGTAAGAGGCAGGTCCATCCAACGAGGCAGGTCACTCCCCACTTTCTCCAGGGCATTAAGTAAGTTAAGCTTATAAAGATTTTTCAAGTCCCCGTCTACATAAATGCCAAGGTATTTAATGCCAGCAGGTGAAAATTTAAAAGGAAGTTTGCCACTGACTGTTTCATATTATCTGTGTAGATAAAGGCAGTATTTCGCTTTTATCAAAGTTAACTTTATAACCAGAAAATTGACTGAATGAATGTAGTAGTTTCTGCAGATGTGTAAAAGAATCTGTCGGGTTGGTTAAGAATAGGAGAATATCATCAGCAAAGAGTGACATTTTATGTATTTCAGAGCCAATATGGAATCCTTTAATATTTGAACTAATTCTTATGGCTTCAGCTAGTGGTTCAACTGCCAATACGAAAAGGGCTGGGCTAAGTGGACAGCCCTGCCCGCATCCTCTAAACAGGGGAAATGGGGCAGAGATTACTCCATTGTAATTATTTTAGCTCTGGGAGTTTTATAGAGATCAAATCCACCCTTACCAAAAAGAAGTATACTTTAAGTTTATTTTACTAAGTATACTTAGGTAAAGTTCACGTAAATTAAGTATACTTTATGTAGTAAGTATACAAATATCAGCATACTAGTAGTATACTATTCAGTGTACTACTTTAATACTCCTTAGGACCAAATTGGCCCACTTTCTAGTATATAAAAGTATACTTTATAACAGTAGTAAACTTTGAGTACACAACTAGTTTACATCTATGTTTTCAGTTTGTACTACAAGCATACTAAAAGTGAACTAACAGGTATACTGATAGTTTACTAATTAAATACTTTATGCATTTTTAGTACACTTTGAAGTACAGTCTCAGTAAACTACAAGATCAGTAGTTCCATACTCCAAGTACACTCGTAAGTTTTCTTTAAGTGAACTTTATACCATATTTTAAGTATACTACTATGTCCCTATTTAGGTATTAATTTGTATATATTTTGTTATATGAATCTGAACATACAAAACATTATGAATAACTTAAGTCTAATATGTAAACAATGTTGCCTTTGTTTGTAAAGCATTTTACAAGATTAAGATATCCAAAAAATGGATATAAGTGGTTGAAAGTATCTAGGCCTCAAAACTAGATACACAATCCTCAAGAATGGTGGCAATCAGCAAATATTAAAAAGATTAGATCTTTACGTCACAGTACAACAAATAACTAACAATACTGACCAAACAACAACAAAAAAAAAAAAGTTTAAATGAAGTCAGCAAACAGCAAAACAATAATCCTATAACAGTAACTGGATAATCTATTCATGCTGTAATGCATGCTGGGAATTTACAAAGCCTTAAAATTTCAACAATATGAACTTTGCTCAGACAACTTGTGTAATTTTGTTGGTCTGACAACGGAAGAATAGCATTTTTTAGTATTTGAGACAAAATGCTTAGCAAAATGCACAATATGTATGTTACGACCTTTGATGGAAATTTTGTCTAGGAATTTAAAAGGAGTAACATTGAGATGAACAAAAGAAGAAGCTTAAAGTAAAAGTGGCAAGAGAAACGCAGGACATCAAATTAGCACCGCAAAAGATTTATTGCTCCCAAAACCACGAGTATTTACAAACATTTAAGAACACAAAGTAATAATAATAATAATAATAATAATAATAATAATAATTTGTATAACCAAGACAAACGGGAGAGGGAACTGAAAGTGGCGCTAGAAAAATCAAAGAAATAAAGTTAACAAAAAGAACCCCACTGTCTCCTCCCGGTCCTCTAAATAAGAAAACAAAAATATGAAAAAGAAAAAGTCTTAAGCGCAAATGCGCCCTGAACTTACACTAACTAAAAAAACACATTTAGCGCACTTCACTAAACTAGTGTGTCTAATACATAAAACAACCCTACGTGCAAGGAATGTATGTCACGTGACTTACTAGGCTGTTCCACGTCTCCGTTGTCTGTAAGTCAGCAATTAGATCACAAGTTTGAGTGGAGCATAAGCGGGCTAAAAGTGTCAAAGACACACGACGTTCGTCATGAACTCCGGTGTCACAAATGCCAAAACTTTACACAGATCATTCCAACAAATCTCACGCTAGTCTCGTAAGCATTAAAAGTAGTAGCAGCTAAACCGACACAACAAAGCAACCAGCGACACTCCAAGTCAAACAGCTGAAATCTTCCAGTTGCCACTTCCGTTTTAAAGGTCTCTAAGCAGATCGCGATTGGCAGAGATCACACGACGTCACAGGTGACCAATGATGATTGACAGACACATCAGCCAATTGAGTTCCGAAGATAGGCGGTACCTAGAAGCGCTAGAAGTGATAGAGAATAGAAAAAAAAAAGAACATACATAAGGAAAACATTGTACGGTTCGTAACAATGTATTTGCATTTTTTACAGTGTGGAAGCATCTGTTTTGGTTTCTTCTTCGCTTGTGTTTTGGAAATTTTGTACAGAAGATGTGTAATAGCATTTCTCATGTATAACAATGAAAGCACGGATTCTCAGAGCACAAGTATAGCTCAAATATATTTATATATATACACTTTTGATGCTGTTTTATGTCTGATGATTGTGTTAGATTACACGTGAAAGCATTTTGGTTTCTTCTTCACTTGTGTTTTGGCAATTAGCGCCCCTAGCGTATAACAATGAAAACACGGATTCTCAGAGCACAAGTATAGCTCAAATACTTTTTCTAAGTATAAATCAAGTATACTTAAATGTAATTTTAAGTATATTTCTGATAAGTATATAAAGCACATTTCTGAGAAGTACATAAAAAGTAGCCTAAAAGTATACTTTCCTATTTTCAGTGGTTCTTTAACCCTTTCAGACCTGAATTTTTTTCACTGGACAAAATTTTTTTTTCCCTCTTGGTATTTGCTCTTCTCCAACATATAAATGAGTCTAAAAAAAAGATTTGTGCAAACTCATTTTTTATTAGATTTTTCTCATGTCCACTACAATGGACACCAGGACTGAATAAAAAAAAAAAAATCTGCATATTGTAACCATACATAATAAGTAGTGTTTGTGCACTATAGTTGAACTAGTGTTTAAAATTTTGAACAGAACACATACTGTAAGAATGAACAATGCCATAAGAATGTGGAAAAAAGGTGAAATGATATGAAGTCTCAAAAAAAGTGGGTGAATTTGAGTATATGTATAAATGTCTTTGTGTGTATATGTATGGGTTTATGTGTAATTGCTGATTGTTTTGATAAATATATGATTGTGTGCATAATAGCATCAAGGCATCAGTGTGTGTGGAAGTGGTGTGAGTGTGTGTGTTGCTCTGTATTCACTGATCTCATCCACTATGGCTGTTTCTCAATAAAACCAATGAAAAACTGACCTACAGATTATAGTCACTCTGAAGACATAAATGAAATCATATTAATATTAATTGCATTAATTAACATCAATGTTCATAAAACATTAACATTTGAATTTGTACTTCTGTATTTAGCTTTGAAATGCTTGCACAAATTTCTCAATCTGTTATACAACTAATACATGAGGTTCCTGCTAAGACCTGATGTCCATTGCGATGGACAGTAAATTTTTAAAAAATCCTGTGTTCTGCAACTCTGACAGATCTTCAAAATAACTTTAAATATTATCATTTTATAGTCTTAATTTTACAACTATATATACAAGTTGATGAGTCTACCATTAACATAATTCTGCATATAAAAGGTAAAATATGGGGTTCCTCCTCTTCCTGTCTAGTTGGTTATCCTGTCTCTCTTTTGTGATGTCTGTAGCTCAATCAGAATAAGTTAGGAGTCAGATCTTCATTGTAATTGGTTGATCAGGGACCAATCAGTGACTAGGCATTGCTCATACTTTAAAAACATAACATTTGGTTTAAACAAAAAATCATGTGATGTCCATTTCAATGGACGCAGGGTCTGAAAGGGTTAACCATGTTTGACAATCTAAACGGAATATTTTTATTAATCAGTATTGCAGTTCCCCTTGATTTGAAATTAAATGAGGATGCAAAAAACACAATATCTGTGATTTGTTTTTTAAGATATGTATATACCCTCTTCCTTTTGATTGGGCTGTGCAAACTATTTATGTTAAACGTTACAAACTATTCATATGTATGGCTGCATAAGTGTTAGACTTTTTCCCGGATGTTTTGAAAAAAAAAATGCAGAGCCCTGTATCTCCCCAAGGAATAGAAGAAAGAAAAAAAGAAGAAAAGAAAAAAAAAACACGAAAGATGTAATAACACTTAAATTCACTCTGCTCAGCTGCCAGCTTAGAACAACATGTTCATGTTGGCCACAATTATTGGCACCCCTAGAAATTATTATGAATTATTCTAAAATATCTCTGAAGTATATTCCTGTCCATATTTACATGTTTTAGCACACCAGGGTGACTAGGAGCATTAAGTTGTCCAGGCAAGACTTCCTGTTACACAGGATTATAAATATAAGGAACACAAAGGCCAAACTTCCTCAGTCGTCCATCACAGAGAGTAAAAACAAAGAATATAGTTCTGATTTGCGGGAAAAGATTGCTGAGCTTCACAAAACAGAAAGTGGCTGAAAATCCCCTTTTCCACCATCAGGGCAATAATTAAGAAGTTCAGATCAGCTAAAAATGTTACAAATCTGCCTGGAAGAGGACGTGTGTCTATATCGTCATAATGCACGCTTAGGAGAAGAGTTTAAGTGGCCAAAGACTCTTCAAAGATCACAGCTGAAGAACTGCTGAGATTAGTTGAATCTAGGGGCCGGAAAGCCTAAAAAAAAAGTAAAATAGCTCCTACATCACCAGATGTTGTTTAGGGGGTTTCAAGAAAAATTCTGCTCACTCATCCAAAATCAAACTCCAGCATATTCAGTTGTCAGAACACAACTGGAACTTCAAATGGGACTGGCTTCTATGGTCAGATGAAACTTAAAAAAAGAGCTTTTTAGCAGCTAACCCACCAGAAGGGTTTGGTGCAATCATTGATAAAAGTACCCCATGCCCACGGTTAAATATACTGCTGAATCTTTAATGTTGTGGGCTTGTTTTTCTTCCGGAGTTCCTGGACATCTTGTTCAGATACATGGCATCATGGTTTCTATCAAATACCAACAGATAAAAATCCAAAACCTGCCACTGTTGGAAATCTTATAATGGGTCGTGGTTGGATCTTCAATTAGGACAATGATCATATTTACCAAGGGTGCCAATATTTGTGAAGGGGACCCTATGTGTAACAGCCCAAGCTAATTCTCTTTTCTAATAGAGTTTCTAAAGGGTTAATTGTGTTAAGACAATTTTTCCCACCATACAAATAGTGACTAAACAGCAATGTTGAACAGGGGTTGAATAATTATGACATAGCTGTGTTATTTAAAAAAAATCCTAGAACTCAAACATATTACATTATATACTGGCATTATCACTTTCAATATGGCAGTAATCTGTTATAGATGCAATTTTTATAAAGTCCTGGAAGCTTGAATTTGTAAAGTACTGCATTCTCTGGGGATTGAATAATTCAGATGGGTCTCGGAGGTTTATCAGGATTCGGCACTGGGTACAGAGTGCGATGGGCTGTTCAGAGAAATGTTGCTGTTCAGAGAAATGTTGCACGCCTAAAACGTTAGGTAGCCACTCGCTGAAGAATTCAACAGGGTCACACCCTTCGCTGCCTTCCTTCATACCCATTACACGTATGTCTCTGCGTCTGCTGTAGTTTTCAAGGTACTCGACTTTATCTTTTAAAGTCTCATTCTCCTGTCTGACCACTTTCTTAAGGCTGTCTATCTGACGTACCGATGTGTTGTTCGGCCTCCATTACTCTTCCAAGAAGGCTGCTCACTGTCGAGTGCAAGTTTTCTATGGACGTTTGCAAGTCCGCTGTTTTAGAGTCTATCTTTTGCGAGAGAGTGTTATTGCCTTCCTGGATGTCTTTAAGAAGAACCGCAAGCATGTCACCTTCCCTTTTCAGTTTCGTTTGGATCTTTCTGTGGGGCGCCATCTTGTGTTTTTTGGTTACAAGGTAATGTGTTAAACAGTCTTTTTACCTTGCTAATAAATAGTATTTTCATTATATTTCGGATTTTGTTGATGTTATACGGCTCGTTCAGTGAATTGCGGGCCGACGAGTGTTCAGCCGTAGAACGGAGATTCTGTTTAAATTCCCTATGAATCATAATGAAATTATTTACCTGTTTCCCTTACATCTATTTGTTTATTTTTCAAGAAAAAATAGACACATCAAAAAGCTAAAATATTTACAAAATCGATGAATAAAATAAAGCAGTTTGGGGCTGAATTTTTTTTGTCCACCTTTTTAACAAAGAATATCATTTCAGTGATGGCAAATAACTTGATAGGAAGTCAACATGAATTAAAAAGAATGCAATGTATGTACACTTGTAATGAAGCTGCAACCATGCTTTTCAATCAGATGTCTTTGGGGTGTTTGCCTTGAGCCCTAAGCCTCCTTGATGTATATTTTGAGCAGAACATATTAGTTTTTTTTTAGCCTGCTAACAACTGTATTGAACTATTGTGAGTTCTTATTTACTGCAATTGCATTGAAAAGATTATTATTCGAAATTTCTACCATCAATATTTATGTCCTACTGAAGAAAGTCAGTCGTACAGGTTTAGAATAAAATGATTTTGGATGAACTAATCCTTTAGAATTCTATAAATAAATCATTTATTTTATTATGTATGTTCTCATAAATGGGGGTTGTGACTGTCTCGTTGTCTGATTAACTTACTTTGTCTTATTCTGACTCCATGTGAGATGAGGAACTGTTGCAGAGCTCAGGAACTTTGTAGTTTGGATGGCTGTTGAGAGTGATGTTGTGCTATTACACAGTCATAGCTAGAGAAAACTGGTCAAGAAAGAGAGGTTTATCTTCAGACATCTTAGAACCATGTAAATGTCACAATATATATTATTACTATACAAATTAAGTGCTGCATTATGTCCATTCATTTCAAGTAAAACTAATGTAGTCAGAAGATTAAAAAATACCATTACAATGTACAAAACAATTAGTCTAGAAACACAAATCATTACAAAATCACAAACTATTAAAGGGATAGTTCACCAAAAAATGACAATTCTGTCAATAATTACTCACCCTCATGTCATTTCAAACCCGTAAGACCTTCGTTTATCTTTGGAACACAAATTAAGGTATTATTGATGAAATCTGAGAGCATATTGACCCTGCATAGACAGCAACGCAACTACCATGTTCAAGGCCCAGAAAGGTAGTAAGAACATCTTTAAAATAATCCATGTGAAATAAGTGGTTCAACTGTAATGTTATGAAGCTGTTATGTGTATTACAGCTCTTATGAAGCTGTATTATGGGTTAAAACCTTGGGAAAGAAATTAGGGTAAGTAATTAATGACAGACTTTTCATTTTTGGGTCCCTTTATTACTGAAAGTCCTCTGAGGTCATTTTCACTGCAATCCATAACTGAAACACAAGATGGAGCAAGTCTGTGGTGTGATACAACAGACACGAAGCACCCAGATGTCACCATAAACCCTTGTGGTCGTCCTTTGAGTCCATGCTTTTGTGACAAAGTGCTGTTTGACTGTCAGGTAGAAATCTGCTGTAGTGCTCACCTCAGTGTGGGCTCAGCAGAAGTGTTTTAGAGAGCACAGCAGCCACAAATGGGGAGCTTTTGAGCAGGCTTCTGAAAGCTAAAATGATAAATCGGACACCCTACAGTAGGGGTGCCCAACCATGTTCCTGGAGATAGACCTTCATGCAGAGTTTAGTTCCAACCCTAATCAAACACCCCTTCACACTCTAAAGTGTTGCACTTATATTCACAGTCCGTCAAGACTATAGAATATAGTGCAAAATTTCTATGGGCAGAAAAAGTGTCTAATGCTGATAATTCTTTCAAAAAGAACACAGTCACACACTGATAAAAGAAATCATTTCAGTCTTACCAATGCATTGTGGTGGTTCAGGGCTCCATCCATTTTCTTTACACACAATATAACCTTCTCATTTCATTGTATAGCCATCATCACATTTGTATTCAGTAAAGTGTTTCATTTTGTACATCCTACGATTCTTTTTGCATAAGGAACTGTAGGTGCTGGACACCCATCTGGGAAAAAAAAGAAAAGAAAAAAACGTTTATGTAAAAGAACAGTACTGATCATGAAATCTTTTATTTATTATCAAAAAGAAACTCACAAGTGAGTTGACTGGCATTTAACCATAACTTACCAAAACATGTTGCCGGATTTGGTTTAAAGGTTCCATCTTCAGAACAATGAATTGTTGATTGTCCTATAAGACTAAATCCTTCTTATAGGACAAATAGCTGACTGCTTGTGAATAATCATAAAAGTCGAAAGGCACATCTACAAATGGCTGGAGGTGCTAAACATTTCACCACTGAAGAGAAAAACATATCCAGGTGAATAGGTATTTATTTCCAGAACATAAAAAAATTCTTTCAGTACAAATTAGGAATGGTTTTGAGCCCTTCAATGTTACATTTCATTCAAATGTAAGAACTGACATACGTTCACAGACAGCATCTCGGCCATCCCATCCCTGATCTCGGCAAACCCTTGTTATTTCCTGACCTGCCAACACGTATCTGAAAGCAATGATTCTCCTCTTACCAAATACTCAAATACAAAACACAATCTAAATTCCACATGGTTTAAAACACACTTCAAAGAGCGTATAGAAACTCGTTTCACTTACCCTGTGTCACAAACCAGTTTAGCTGTGTCGCCAAATAAATTTCTGTAATGTACAAAAAAAATTGACTTTTTTAGAATTGGTGCTCCTTAAATGCTGTTAAAAATAATGAAAAATAATCTTTATTGTTGCTTATTTAAAGAGGAAATATGTAATACTGTAAAGCTTCCTGTCGTCAGTGGCAAAATCACTATGAACTACTTAAGAATTGTTAAGCTCTTTAATAACCTATTGACGTACACCCAACATCTTTTCACATATCTAAATGAGGCTTTTTAAAAAACAATGTTTAAATGCATTTTACAATTTACAAATGTAGTGTACTTAGCATATCACAGTACATACTTGTGCAACTGAAATCCAGATTTGCCCACTGGTTTCCCTTACAGGTAACCGATTTAGATGCTTTTGAGTCAACTGGCTTATATCCAACCATTCACTAAATTGTTACAGTGACTCCATCTGCAGAATTTTGGGTCAAGAGATGGTCTGCTGTTACAATGACATTTCTTGGTCCAAAAGATGACTGTTGTTAGATCGCTGTCTCCATGCCTAGACAATCGAGATCCAGCCCCGGACGCCAGATCCCGTCAGAAAATATCAGTTTGTCCAGTATCAGAACAACTCGTCAGCACAGTAGTCTAATACCCAAACCCTGTTAACAGGAGGTCTTGTCTGGTACCCAAAAATACCCAAAAACACTATTAACAGTCTTCTATCAGCCAAGAAGTTGACTGAGGAAAAAGCCAATGAAAGTGAAGAGCAGAAGCAGGAGACGAAGTATGACAGTAAAAAGGAGCAGAGTTTATTGAATAGTCTTAGTTGCGTATGTCTCAATGCTCAGACTTCGTCTGAAGAACACAAATCCAACAAGTATTGTTATACCAAACTGATTCACAACAACATCCCATAAACCTTGAGTTTCTATAAACATTCCCTTGTATCTCTTATTCATGAAGACAAACAGCCCTTGAAGCTACACAGTCATAAGACTAAACAATGGAAAATATATAAAAAAAACAACTATAATATAATATAAATGACTAATCAATTAATGAATCAATAAAATGAATATATAAATGACTATAATGATTATTATAAATGATTATATGATTAAATGGAATAATAAAATGATGAAATGATTAATAATTATAAATGAATAAATTAACAAAGAATAAATGAAGAATATATAAAAAGAAAAGCAAAACACAACACAAATGTATGGTTGTTCTGAGGCAAACACACACAGTTTGCATTTGACGATCGTCAGATCCTTCATTCCCCCCCTCTTAATCATATATGACAACATAAAAATGATTATTGCAAGCAAACTTTCATAATCTTTATCAAAACATACTTTGAAAAGTATGGGTGATCAGGCCATACTCTTCCCTTCTACATGTTCAAAAGAACAGGTCACTTCTGTCATACCGCATACCAGCGTCGGTTAAGGGAGATTGTGTCTCTGACTGTTGTCGTACAACAGTAAACTGTAATCTGACAAATCGACACTCTTATGGAAATGTACAAGAGTAAGATGATTGACACTCTTGAAATTGTGACTAAAGCTTTTAAAAGTGTCCCAATATTGATCAAAACCAAACCAATTAGAATTTCCAAAAACTCATTGTGAAAAACATATCCTTTACCAATTCTAACTGCATGTGCTTTTACCTTTTCCATCTTTTACCATCTTTGGCCATTTGTCATATTTTAGCATCTTTCCATCTCAGCATCAGGGTTTCTGTGCCTGAGTATTTACTCAAGTTGCCTGTCAGGTTTATAAGTTTGAAACTAGAATTGTTAATTGGAGGGTACCAATTTTAACCATTCAAAAACAAATCAGATAATGGTAATACTATTGAGAGAGAACTGAGGAAAAATTCTCTTAAGGATCTTGTCCTTTGAGATTTAACCAAAATTACATCACTATGACCTTCTAGTCATGGACGAATGATTGAATCACATCATGTCATGTTTGACCATATCTTGCAGCATGATGATAATAAACCACTCATGAATTAGCCTGATTGACTCTGTATGATAAATATATGACTTAAAAATACCCATGTATATGTGTTATAAACAATTTAAAAATCTTTCGTAGCTCAGAATGCCAGTTGAGTCAGTTCTCGAAGAGTCTCGGTAGTCTGCTCTTGAAATGTCTCTATAGCTTGTTCTGTTCTTCCCCAAGAACCATCTTGAGTTTGAAGATTGCGAAGTTCTGTCTCTCTCTCTGACGTTCCCTGAAGTTCCTGTTACTCTGTTTGCCGTTGTTTGTCGACACAAACTGTCCCCCTTATGATAAGGCTCAAACCTCTCAGCGAATTTCTGGAAGGTCACTGACAATGATCTGTGAAAACACAAAAACAAGAGAACGGAACACAGAGACTGTTCTTTTCGAAAAACAAGATTGCTTAAACTTCGTTGGAATTATTTTGACTCCATTATAACCTCGATAGATAAACAAGGAACATAGAGACCGGTTGGCGACTAAACTGTAGTCCGGTGAAAGCTAATCATCATAGCCCCCCACCCGCCATATCTTCATCATGAGGTTGGCCCCCAAGTCACTAAAAGACAAGGTTCTTCCTCATGACTCCTTCCTACAGCATTTCGCCGGGTCTCATTCAAAATTAATGAGCAAATGTCTAATATCTCTCCATTTAATTTTGGCTAATAATTCTACATAATTTGGATCTGAAGGGGTTGCTAATGATAAACTAATTTCAGCAGAATTCTATGTCCGCCCCCCTCTGGAGGAGGTTAACACACATCCTAAAGCCTGAATTCAAACCTTTGCCTGATTGCCTCAGTTAAAACCAATCGATGTATCAGAAGAAAATCCGAATTAAGTGAACACCTGCCATAGCAAGATCTCTCATAGCAACATTTGACCTTCAGCCAAAACGGTAAATTCATATTATGCACAGAAATAATAGAAACATGTCTAACCATGTTAGCTCTGACGTACCACATTTGCCAGAATGATCTCAGAGTATGATTAACTCTTTCAAATGACGAATGTCATTGTTGGTAGTATGAAAATCCAATGAAGTCCACAGACTTTGTGAAATACCTGACCATTAAAGTGTGTTTCCCCTGGCCAGAATCAATAGTGTCTGACACTCCCATCAGGGAATGATGTCTCAAATCAATATTTAGCCATAAAAACAGCAGTACTTACTGATAGTGAAAATTTTGCCAACTATGACCAAAACATCCCAGTAACCCTGGCATTTTAAAAGAGTCATGAAATCACAAATTCACAGAACAGCCCTGAGGGTGCAGGTTTTCCCAGCTAAATAGAATAGCGTTGCCGACGTCACGCATCCGTTAAATTCTTCCGCATGTTTCCTAACAATGCCCTCGCCCATATTGTTTAAACAAATATGAACAAATTAAAAAAGCCTAAGTGACGGACACACACTGTGTATCTGGTGTGACCAAAAAAGAAAGCAAGGTTCAGAGCCTATTATCCATCTGATAATTTAGAAACAATCAAATCCACAGATTTGTGTCTTGGCTTTATCTGTGAGCTGTGAGTGAGGTGTTTCAGTGCACAGATAACATGCCTGAGCAGTGAAGATTTCTGTCGTTCATGCGGCGGCAACCGCAGTTGCCTGGTCAGCGAGGGTCATCCGTCCCACCTCTTAGCGAGAAACCACTCTGCTGCCAACCTGCTCCAAAGTCATGCACAACACCCAAAGGCACAACAGGAGTCCATGTAGATTTCAGCTGTTTTGCCATTTGCCAACTCACATTTTGAGCAACCAAATTAACACTGAGACTGTTACTGCTCAACCTGCTTTGCATTCCCCATTGTTCACAAAAGATGAACAGCACAGAAAATCACATTTGAATTTGGAGTTCCAAATTGTCTAAATGTTTTCTACCCTTAAAAGCTCTGAGCAGAGCTCTGCACCATCTTGACCATCTGGAATTAGTTTAGATGATTTCCCCCCAAAAAAATGATGTTTGGCAATTTTAGCATCATGGACTATTTGTCACACGCCCTGCTGCTCATTAGTCAATAATGCAACGCAGTGCATTTACAAAGTGTAGACAGCAAATAGTTAACATCAAACAAAGCAAAAAAGACTGTCTGAACTGTATAAACAAGGCAAAGGCCTTGAGTCATGGTATGAGCCTCTCATAGTTATTCTGATTTTCCCGTTCTTAGGTTAGCATAGATGTCATGTAACCAATGCAAAATCTCTGCCACTGTATGTGATATATCTAGTGTGAATGCTAGTTGTGTCAGTTCCTCAAAAACTATTCCAGCCTCAGGAGTTTAGTCATTTTGCCTTGAACTTAACAAATTAAAGAAAATTGTTTAACACTGCAGCTTGCAGATGAGCTGCAATCCAGCTACCCCTGTAGTTACATCCTCAAAAGAATCTTAGCACTGAATAGTTCCAGAAATCAGATGTGTCCTAGCATCTCACAGCTAGATGTGACTGATACACCAATAAGGTGTTAAATGAAATCTGCCAAAAGACCGGTGAAATAGCGGTTACACTGTTAAACACAAAAAATAGCTAGTAGCATTTTGACCAAAGCCCATTAGCAACATCAGTTACTAAAACCATTGTTTTCCATAGAAATATCAAAAATAACCAGTTTCACATGTCATTGAACTTGAAAATAACCTGATGAAATCACTCTTTTTCAGAGTCTGAGACAAGATAATTTCCCATTCAGTTGTTGTCTTTCAAGCTTATAAAACTAGGAGAGCAAGATTAAAATTCCCCCAAATTATTAACAGATATAAATGTATTAGGCTGAAAATCAAGATTCACAACGGCTTTGAGACTAGCACTCTCTGCTCATGCTACATCTTTGCAGCTATCATAATAATTCTATAGTGAGATTAGTGTCTGCATCACATCTAAACCCTTAAATTTCCGAATTTCAGAATTATTTACCCTACTGTTAGTGATGTGCTTCCCACATGCAAAAACAAACATCCTCAAGCTTTTGTTCAAACATTTTCAACATTTTTAAAAAACCTGTTAAACCCCTTCAGTTTTTCTGTAAATAAATGAAGAAAGAATACATTTTGAATATATAAAAAGAAAGCAAAACACAACACAAATGTATGGTTGCCCTCAAGGCAAAACACACACAGTTTGCATTTGACGATCGTCAGATCCTTCACTGTGTCCACTGTGCTGTGGAAATAAAACACAAAACATTAGCAAATCATATGCTGAAGTTGCTTTCATACAGTTTTATCTCTGTTACCATTGCAAAATGTATTAAGGTTACATAAATATTTAGAAACTGGGCACAAAAACACATCTGCTGGTTAAGGTCATGATTAAATCTCTCCTGAAAGCACTACAAGGGCACCAGTGAACAGCCTGAAGATATTGTTGCAAGCCTTCGTAAAGCTGAAGTCAAAAGTTTACATACACTTTGCAGAATCTGCAAAATGTTAATTCATTTACCAAAATAAGAGAGATCATACAAATGCATGTTATTTTTTTAGTACTGACCTGAAGATATTTCACATAAAAAAAAAAAATACTGATATAGTCCACATGAGAAAATAATAGTTGAATTGACAAAAATGACCCTGTTCAAATGTTTACATACACTAGATTTTTAATACTGTGTTGATCCACAGCTGTGTTTTTTGTTTGTTTGTTTAGTAATACTTGTTCATGAGTCCCTTATTTGTCCTGAACAGTTAAACTGCCCACTGTTCCTCAGAAAAATCTTTCAGGTCCCACAAACTCTTTGGTTTTTCAGCATTTTTGTGTATTTGAACCCTTTCCAACAATGACTTTGAGATCACACTGAGGACAACTGAGAGACTCATATGCAACTATTACAGAATCCTTTTTTATGATTGAAAGCAAATGGAAGTCATGTGAGTGTACCAGTGAAGATTTACCAGTACCAGCATGCTGTAACCCTGATTAAGATAATCAAGCTTTAAGTTAAAACTCTTCTGCTTGCAAAGCATTATTAGTTGCTAGTATCAACATTACCCTACTAGGCTATGGACTTGTGTAGTTTGTTCAGTGAATGAACT
Source organism: Labeo rohita (assembly GCF_022985175.1). NCBI lineage: Eukaryota > Metazoa > Chordata > Actinopteri > Cypriniformes > Cyprinidae > Labeo > Labeo rohita. The sequence goes on along the minus strand of NC_066891.1, from coordinate 14,564,048 downwards.
CACAAAGTGCCCTTTCCTAATATTATATTACAGCACTATACAATTCTCAGAATGGAAATATGTAATCCACCGCTGTCTGAAGGAACAGAAAATATGGGTGGCACTTCTGGTTTTGCCAAATGTCACTCAAATAGATCTAAATACACAATTTTATATTTAAAAGGGTGTGCTACAAATAATCCTCATCAGTCAGATTGACCGAATGAGCTGTAAGTTTCCTGTCATTCTGTATTTTTATCTATCAGGATGGAGATATCACAAGTATATGAGTTTCAAGATCACTTTTAAGGACTTTCTACAAGGTTTTTGTAAATGCTTATATGTGGCATTATTAGAGATAACCATTAAACAAGTTCATTGGCCATATCTGATTGTTTACTTTGACTTTGACTTTGTTTAGACTTATGTGGAAGTTACTCCCATAACTCACTGAATGCGTCATAGGGTGTAGGGGGAAAAATTGAGCATGCTCTTCACGCCTGTGTGGAAAAACCAAAACCTTGTGTCTTAACACAGGTTTGCTTTTCTAGTGAGATCTGGCAAACGCTGTGTGTGTGTCATGAATATTTTTGTACAGTATTGCCGGAAGACAAAGAGACTGTAAATGTACATCTTAAATCTGTATATCTGATGAAGGTTAATTATTTACACTAGCATTTAGATGACGCACATAGACCAAAAGCCACACAAAGCAGTTTATTCAGGGTTGAATATGAGGAAGTTTGAACAGGATTTGCAACAAGAACGGAAGTCTTTGATTTGTTACTCACAGAAAACAGTTCAGGCCTACATGAAAAGTGTACAAGCAGTGCACATGGCCCTATATTAATTTGGCTTTGTCTGCAGAAATGTATATAGTGAAATGTAGCCATGTTAGGGGCCCAGGTGTTTTTACTAATTTACATGTATAGAAGCAACACTTGCAAAAATGAAACTAACATTCATCAAACTGTTTGTATATTTACTCAGTGTATGTCTAGAAGCTAACAATAAGGCTAATGGTACGCAATTAATGCTCCTTAGTAAATATGTTAAATTATTATTTTTTTTTAATGAACTAATATGTTATCATCAGAGCTGGATAGATTACTTATAAATTGTAGTCTGTTACTGATCACTGATTACATGATGAAAAATAGTTTGTAACCTAATCTAGATTAGGTAATGTAATTTGACTATGTTTTACTTTTTTATCAAACAAAGTTAAATTAATTGAAATATTAACTTCCTCAGTGATATTTCAAGCAAATACTTAATTATTGCATTTATTTATTACTTTTTATTTATTACTGCATTAAGCACACATTAATAAACACGAAAACAACGACACGTCCAAAGTTTTCCAGGTTTTAAATGTTTTTGTAATCATGTAATCCATAAAAAAGTAATCTGATCACAAGCATTTTAAAAATGTAAAGTATTTTAATTACAAGTACTTGTACAGTTATTCCTGTCCTCTTACAAGACACCAGAAATGCCTGAAATGATAATTGCATCAATGTTGATATCTATTTGTAATGTGTGCGTGTGATATTGTCTGTCAATATACAAAGTGGACACTTAATTCTTTTCTCTGTAGCGTATCAAAGCAAATCAGACAACTGAATATTCGATTAGAAGTGTTAAAACAACCCAAAGAGCCGAATTCCACTAAGAGTCCCAGGATAACCAGACAACGTCATAAATCTGTCCATGATACCCTGGCACCAGCCTAACCAACCAACTCCTTCACAGCTTTGAAGAACTTGCAACATTAACACAAAATAACACACAATTATTGATAAACCTAATTCAGGAAGGAGATTGTCAATTTTGGGGCAAGAAACCCGTGATTAATGGTCAAAGATACAGCACATCATGACCATCACATGACGAAAATCATTTGTAGAGACTTTGTTAAGTCAGGCTCCTTCTAGACCTTTTGATCTTTTGGCCCAGAGAACATACCATCACGTTCACA